>NC_091950.1:79296726-79511726 GCF_031021105.1 Erythrolamprus reginae
ACATACAGACACACACACACACACACATATATACACACAAAATGAATTTGCTTTATTTTGTTTATTCTGTAATTCATATGTTAATTTGCTTAATTTAGCACAATCTAGCATTTTCCTAATCACCATTTCTTCATTTGGTATATTTTCCTTTTTCCTTTTTAGAAAGGTTTTGGAGTGGTGATTTTTGGGGGAATTTCGGGCAACGTAGGAAGGTTTTGAAGGGGTGATTTTGGGAGAGATTTGGGGTGGTGTTAGCCTTCATTAGGACCTCCATTCCTCACTTCTCCTTGCTGTCCGTCTCCACTCCGTTAGCCTTCACTTTGTCTGCCTGCCACTTTTTCTTTAAGCCTTAAAGTTTGGATTTTCCTAATGGGTTTGCATGCATTATTTGCTTTTACATTGATTCCTATGGGAAACAATGTTTCGTTTTACGAACCTTTCACCTTACAAACCTCGTCCCAGAACCAATTAAGTTTGTAAGACAAGGTATCAGTGTATATACTATATTCTATTTAGGTAATTATGTGTTTTTTGTGCATGCACACGTATCAGAAGACAAGAATTAGTTGAAATGGATTTTACTTAGATAAAATAAGGAGAGTTAAGTGGATAAAGAGTTGATGGTATAAAAATTATGTTATTAAAATAAATAAAGTGGCATCCATTTAAGGATTTCAAATGTAAAAAAATTAAAATGTGCAAAGAATAAATAAACAATAAATCAATGGAAAATTGTATTTTTACAATAAATATCACCCATCTCAAAAAGAAGAATTGCACAAATTATCTTTGGAAACAAGGAATATAAAGATGAGTTACATAGCTAAAAGAAAAGAAACAAATAAATAAGAAAACCAACCAACCAAAGGAAAACAGAAGTGGCTGAATAAAATTGACTAGCCTTATGACAATTAGAGCCACGGGGGCGCAGTGGTTAAAATGCAGTATTACAGGCTAACTCTGCTGACTGCAGTAGTTTGATTCTGACATGCTCAAGGTTGATTCAGCCTTCCATCCTTCTGAAGTTAGTGAAATGAGAGTCCAAATTGTTGGGGGAAACATGCTGACTTTTAAAACAGTTTAGAGAGAGCTGTAAAGTATTATGAAGTGGCATATATTTATTTATTAGATTTGTATGCCGCCCCTCTCCATAGACTCGGGGCACTTATATGTATAAGTGTTATTGCTAAGTGCTAATTATTGGGTGCATTTGTAGCTCTAGATAACTTGATAAAGTGGGAGGATAAAGGGTTGAATTTTCATTGTCTTTCCAGGACCTAATATTGTAGATTGCATTTTTCAGCTTTCACCACTCCACAGAACCCCTTTTTGGACATTCTATTCTCTTGGTTTCAGAATTAAGCCAAGTATAAACCTGCATAAGATACATGAATTTTCATCAAAATTTCTGTTCCAAACCAAAAGTAAGAAACATTGATTGGGTATTAAGTTTCAGCATATTTTAATTTGATAAACCTATGGTTTATATGTTCAGTTAGAAATTAAACACATTTATATCAATTCTTAAATTGATGATGATTAGTATGTCTCAAATTGGCATTTGTAATCTAAACAGAATTTTGCATGTTATGGCAGATTCTTTTCCTTCTCTTTTTCACTCTCCCCTTAATTAAAGCGGAAATATTATGCTTCAGTAATTAAAATAAATTGGATTGAGGATTAAAAAAAATTCATTAGGGCTATCAGAAAATATGTATATAAATAAAAGTACATAAACTAGTCACCCAAATAAAATCTATAAATCTAAGAATAGTAATGAGATTAGCCAGTCTCAAAATAATAAGAGTTGTGGCAATACTAATGATAATAATAAACATAATTCTGGGTGCTTGACATCACAAGCAAAGGCACAAAATGAGGGATAATTATGCTAGACATGGGCCACACATTCATCAAATCAAACTCACACAGGTAAATACTAACCCTGGTGATCTTTACAACAGTTCAAACAGGGATACATGCAATTATATCAAAATAGATGCTTGATAAGATAACAGGCTGACTAGTTAAGCCTCTTTTTGGCACTTTGTAAATATACTTTGAATGCCTGGCTCAAGAAACTATCTGAATGCCAAATATGCTCTGATACATCTGTACACATAATGGATTACTGGACTTTCTTGGTACTATGTCAGGTGGTAGAATATCATTTTCCTTAAATAAAACTAAATTTGTTATAATGTCATTATCCTTTTCTTTCTTGTGAGTAGAAGTTACATTCTACTGACAGAAAGTCAAGGAAAATAGAATCAGATACATTTCAGATTATAAACTGCAAGCAGAGGTATCTCTTCTATGCTAGTGTAGTCATCATAAGAAACAATTGATTTGTCACAAGCCATTCATACCGTCAGTATACACATTAACTGAAATCTTGCTTACAGAGCAATACAATGTGGTAGCTTTTCCTAGGCTAATGACTTGCTGATTGTTGGATCTATAGCTTCTAGAATTCCCACCTAGCAAAAAATGGGTGTTTCAAAATTGCAAGCTTGGAAAATAGCACTCCAAGCTTGCAAAACAGCACTCCAAAACACAGTGTAACAAAAATGTTGTCTAAGGTCTTCAACGTACTGAATTTCCTAGCCAAAAAATAATATATTATTCACCACAATATCTCATCTATAAGATCTGTATTGCATGAAGAGAAATGGTTATCAGAATAATGAAAAGTCAAAATGCCATTGTCAGTGCAAACTATAATTAAAGACATTAGTAGAATTTAATGTGTTTTGCATTTGATAGACTCATACTGCCAGTCGGGTGTTAAGATGCCAGACTAGAAACTGGGAGACTGTGAGTTCTAGTCCCATCTTAGGCAAAAAGCCAGCTGGCCTGAGTCTCAGCCCTAGGTATCAGGCAATGGCAAATCATTTGTGAAAAACCTTGCCGAGAAAATTGCAAGAACTTGTTCAGGCAAACACCAGGAATTAACATTGACTCAAAGTGGGTAGGGCAGGGGAAATAAATAAAGTAAAAGAAAAAAAGACCCCCTAGATCAGGATTGTCAAATTCTGGACCAGATGTATCACAAGCTGGCAATGCCCACACCCATTTTAGCAAAGGGGGGGAAATTCCCAATACGTCATAAAATGCTGCCGTGACATGAGTTTGACACCCCTGCCCTAGATCGAGTAAGCAATTGTAAGTATTCATTATTCCTCATAACAGACGAAGCCAGAGAGGGAGGGGGGAAAATAATATTTCCTGTGCTGGATGCAATAGATGGATATTGACAAGTCTTAGTAGATAAAGAAGGCAACTATTTTACTACTTTTTGGATCCCAGAAGGCAGTTACAGATGGCTGAGGAAGCCTTTTGGAATAAAACCAGTGGCACAGTATGAATGCCGCCAACGGGATGAGTTGGCAGCTCTCACAGGGATAAGTGTCATATCAGATGACATTTTAGCATATAGATACAGAGACACCCTACAGACAGCTATAGCAGATCATGTCCATAATTTCATCTGTCTCTTAGAAAGGGCCAAGAAGTCAATGGAAACTACAACCAAATTATAAAAATAAAATGTGGCCACGCCTTAAATATACTCCTGGGTATGGCATTGAAAGGCCTACCACCTAGTCCACAAAAAGGAACTAGGTTGCAAATACCCTAAATATATTTGCAGCTGATTAAATTTGCTTGATACCTGAATCAAAACTTCATGTCTCCAACTATATACAGCTTCTAAGAAAAAAGGTTCATTACTAATGAGTGCCCATAAAAGTAATTTTATTTCCATTGCCAAACAGTCTGTTTTAAAAGTCTATGAAAGTCTTTGAAAGATGTCATTCTTCAACTAAATGCCAATAAAATCAGTTTCAGTATTTCTACAAGATGTGAGTCTTTTTATGTTTACACCAAAGTTTTTAGAATAATTTGCTGAAATGGGAAACAAGGTTTTACCAATCATGTTTGCCTACTGGAAAAAAGGGAATGATGTATTTGGGGATAGAAATCTATTTGCACTGACAGCTTTGCCATAGGACATAAGATAGATGCACAAGATTATTAAATCCTCAAGGCAATGAACTACAACAACAAGAAGTCTTTAAAGGAACCGACTGTACTCTTATAGCAAAAACTATGGAGCTGCTTCACTACGGAAAGTATGATTTGCACTGGGCAATTGAGCTGGAGTAGCTAAGATGAACCTATATGAGAAATTAAAGAATTGAAAAAGTGAAGACTGATTAAGGACGTTATATGTTCTGAAAGTATGTATTCTTTGCTGAGAGGACTGGAAAGCAATTCCTGGAAAGCAGTGACTGCAAGGAAATGGTCTTGAGACCTACTTATTGTCAATTATGGATGACCAAGTGACTGCTTCCTTCTGAGTAAACAGAAGCTATAAGAAGAATAAAAGGCAGCTAATTCCAGGGAGCAAACTCATTGAGTGAGCTAAGGAGAGCTAACATAAATTTCTTTGCTGAGTTTAATAGATAGTTTAAAGATTAGTATTAATAGTCATACATCAGTTGATGTCAAAGATTTGAATGTATTAGTTCAGAGAAAGGAGGCTCAGCATCAGAAGTACACAATGAAGACAACTTTCAATGAAGACAATAAAGACAATAGAGGAACAAGTCTAGTGGATAAAAATAACAACTGGAAACAAGCTATATAGAAAATGTTTAGCCCTATTGAAACTCAAACATTTTCAAATTTATTATTTATTTATTTATTTACATTTTATTTAGTTTATCAAACATGTTTGATATAACAGGTATAAGTAGGTTTATGCATGCCTGTTTAGGAATGGGGTGAGGTCCCTGGCAGACAATTTAAGGCTGAAGCTGTGAGGGTTTGAGGAAGTAACAACAGAGTCAGGTAGGGCATTCCAGGCATTGGCCACTCTGTTGCTGAGGTCGTATTTTCTGCAATCAACTTTGAAGCAGTTTACCTTGATTTACCTTGCAGTTGAACCTGAATAGTTATTGACAGGTAGGGCATTGTAGCATACAATTTTGTGTACTATGCATAGGTCGGACTGTAGACAACCCAGGTTGTCCAAGTCCAAAATTTCAAGCTAGGTGGCATAAGGTATTCTATTGTGAACAGAGGAGTGGAATACTCTTCTTATGAAATACCTCTTCTTATGAAATGCCTATTTGCCGATGACTCTAAAGTTTGCAATAGGGTTGATATTCCTGGAGAGGTCTATGATGATTTAGCTTTACTAGATAAGTGGTCAAAGCAATGGAAACTGCAGTTTAATGTTTCCAAATGTAAAATAATGCACTTGCGGAAAAGGAATCCTCAATCTGAGTATTGCATTGGCAGTTCTATGTTAGCAAAAACTTCAGAAGAGAAGGATTTAGGGGTAGTAATTTCTGACAGTCTCAAAATGGGTGAGCAGTGTGGTCGGGCAGTAGGAAAAGCAAGTAGGATGCTTGGCTGCATAGCTAGAGGTATAACAAGCAGGAAGAGGGAGATTGTGATCCCCTTATATAGAGCGCTGGTGAGACCACATTTGGAATACTGTGTTCAGTTCTGGAGACCTCACCTACAAAAAGATATTGACAAAATTGAACGGGTCCAAAGACGGGCTACAAGAATGGTGGAAGGTCTTAAGCATAAAACATATCAGGAAAGACTTCATGAACTCAATCTGTATAGTCTGGAGGACAGAAGGAAAAGGGGGGACATGATCAAAACATTTAAACATGTTAAAGGGTTAAATAAGGTTCAGGGGGGAAGTGTTTTTAATAGGAAAGTGAACACAAGAACAGGGGGACACAATCTGAAGTTAGTTGGGGGAAAGATCAAAAGCAACGTGAGAAAATATTATTTCACTGAAAGAGTAGTAGATCCTTGGAGAAAACTTCTAGCAGACGTGGTTGGTAAATCCACAGTAACTGAATTTTAACATGCCTGGGATAAACATATATCCATCCTAAGATAAAATACAGGAAATAGTATAAGGGCAGACTAGATGGACCATGAGGTCTTTTTCTGCCGTCAGTCTTCTATGTTTCTATGTTTCTACCTCTGGAGCTGCTCAATTGTATCAATGTCCAATATATAGTGTGGATTCCAGGCAGACAAACTGTATTCAGCTATTGTTCTGGTAAATGTTTTGTATACCCTAGTTTGCAGTACAATGTTATCAGAGAGGAAACCTTGAAAATTAGGCTAACAATTCTTAATGCCTTTTTGGCAATGCTATTACAGTGAGCTCTGCGGCTTGGATCATTTGAGATGAGTACTCCTAGGTCCTTGACAGAGTGAGGGCAGTCTATGTGATCTTATCCACCCAGCTTGTATTTAGTGTTCTGATTTTTGTGTAAGATAGAGAATTTGTTGGTTGAGATTTGGAGTTGCCAATTGTGTGACCATTCTGAAACATAGTCAAGGTCATTTTGTAGGGCAACAGTATTGTCAATAGTGTTAAATAGTTTTACGTCATTAGCGAAGAGGATGCAGCTACTTATAATATAATAGCAAAGACCATTTATGTAGAGCAGAAAGAGTATTGGTCCCAAAACACTGTTTGAGGGGACACAGCTATTAACTGGTGCAGGGATTGACAGAGTACTCCCTAATTTGACTACTTGTTGCCTGTTTGACAGGAACACTGTTATCCACTTGTGCAGGGATCTGGAAAATGTTGTAAATGGTTAATTTAACAGTAGTTTGTCATGTACCACTAGGTAGATAGGCTTTGCAGAAGTCTATGTAAATTATGTCTGGTCGAGTTGTATGGTCCAAATGTTTCTGCAGTGTAGGAGATGCAGATTACAGGACAATTTTTTCTGAAACCAAACTGTTTGTTAGAGAGCAGATTGTTTGTCTCGAAGTAGAGGGTGATGGATTGGTTTATAATTGATACCATGACTTTACAGGTGACACAACAAAGTGAGATTGGTCAGTCACAAGTTCCTACAATTGAAATTGTTTCTGAGAATTAGGAGACAGAAAAAGGCTGCCGATCAGTTTCCGGTCACAATTCAAAGTGTTGGTCATGACCTTTAAAGCCCTACATGGCATTGTACCAGATTACCTCCAGAACCGCCTGCTACCACACGAATCCTCATAAGGTCCCACAGAGTTGGCCTTCTCCGGGTCCCGTCGACTAAACAATGTCATTTGGTGGGCCCCAGGGGAAGAGCCTTCTCTGTGGCGGCCCTGGCCCTCTGGAACCAACTCCCCCTGGAGATTAGAATTGCCCCCACCCTCCCTGTCTTTCGTAAACTACTCAAGACTCATTTATACCGCCAGGCATGGGGGAGTTGAGATATTCCTTCCCCCTAGGCCATTACAAGTTATGCATGGTATGTTTGTGTGTATGTTTGGTTTTATAATAAGGGTTTTTAGTTGTTTTATTATTGGATTGTCACATGCTGTTTTTATCATTGTTGTTAGCCGCCCCGAGTCTATGGAGAGGGACGGCATACAAATCAAATAAAAATAAATAAATAAATAAAAGACACTGAAGAGTGGAAGACAAGATAATGGGTCTCTAGAGATAAAGAATAGAATAGAATGGAATAGAATAGAATAGAATAGAATTTTATTGGCCAAGTGTGATTGGACACACAAGGAATTTCTCTTGGTGCATATGCTCTCAGCGTACATAAACGACAAAGATACATTTGTCAAGAATCATGTGGTACAACACTTAATGATTGTCATAGGGGTCAAATAAGCAATGAAGAAACAATCAATATTAATAAAAATCTTAGGATACAAGCAAGATATTTCTATGCCTTATAAGAAGACAAAGAGAAGCTTGAAAGGTGGCATTGGAAATTATGTTTGTGGAATGAATTGGTCAATTTCATGTTATTGATCAAGAAAGATTAAGGTCAGAACAACTTGCAAGACTTATCACTTTTAATTATTCTCAATCTGTTCCTACCAGTAGATATAAGAAGAAATGTAATGCAAATGGAAGTTACAATCCTACCACCAAGTTGGTAGAACTTGGAAGAAAGTATAAGATTCTGAGAGATCAGGTGATCCATCTATCAAGTTTATGACTGAAGACCGGAAAAGGCAAAGAAAAATTCTGCAACTCAGTAAGTGACAGAAATCCAGATGAACGAACTCATAAATGAAAGAACAACTGAAAACAATATGTTTATTGATATGTTTATCAAGCATAGTCTTTCCAGAAAATTCCTGATTTTTCTGCAAACAGTTTTCCTTTTCATCAGAAAGTGGAGAAATTATTATTTTGGGTCAGTAGGGAAGTAGCAGGAATGTAGGGAAAATGTGACAATACAGTGTGACAATAAAGTTCGTGATCTTATGGGAAATGAAATCTGAGTATCCTCAAACACATATCTTGGCCTTCAAAAAACCTGGATTTTAATAAACTCAGAATTCAGAATTTTGATGAATAGTATCCCACTGCAGGAAGGGCTAAAATAAAAATAAGCTCAAGCGGGAGTCCATAAAGAAAGAGATGTTAACAGTTCAATTTCAAATAATTGCAATAAAAATGGAGAATAGAAAGAAATGTGGCTATATCACATTTAGTCAACTATCACATTTAGATCTGATGATAGTAAGAACAAAGACCATTTCCCACAAAAGGCCTACATTTTGCTATATCAGATATCTCTCTTCTGACTTCGATGTTATTTTCTTATCAGAAATGACATATGTTTTCTATACAGTGTGATTCAATTTCCTTCATCCATATTTCTATTAAATCTGATGAAGAAGGCAAATATAAAGTTTAGGAAATTCAAAAGCTTATCTACAGGAGCACTGTAGCCCTAGATAGTATAAGGATCAGATATTGATTGCTCATCCCTATCTTCTTCCTAAAGATTGCATTGGAATATAATCTTTGACCAAAAGAACAATATCATCTTTAAAAGAATAATTCTTTTGGAAATAAATAAAAGGAAAATCTTTTGTTGTGTGTTTATACAATAAGATGGTGCAAAATACAGGTTACAAAGTGTTCTGTTGGGCTCTCTGGTAGAATCATCCCAAAAATTCACAGGTACAAATTTCAGACACACACACATTTGAAAATTCAAAACAATGTTCTTTATAATGAAAATTCACTTAAACCAAGCCCTCTTTTGGTATAGCAAAGAGCACTCGTCTCCAAACAAACTGGTAATTTGTACAAGTCCCTTATCAGTTCTGTGATACTTAGCTTGAAGCTATGAGGCAATTCACAGTCCTTCTTCTTTCACAAAGTGAAACACACTTTGCTCTGGTTTAGTTTCAAAGCAGGGAAAAATCAGCACACAAAAAGTCAAAGTCAGTAAAGCAGTCACGAAACGCAACGATCAGATAATCCTCCACAATTGCCAAACCCACATGTTGCTATTTATAGCAGCCTCACTAATTACCACAGCCCCACCCAACCGCAGGTGGCCTCATTTTCTTTGATAATAATCTCTCAGTTTTTGTTGCCTATGCATCGCTCTCCACATGCATGGCTGTATCATTAACTCTTGTTCTGAATCCAAGGAGGAGCTAGATAATTGATCTCCTTCTGAGCTGTCTGCCACACTCTCCTCCTCCCTGTCACTCATGTCTTCTTGGTCAGAGGAGCCTTCATCAGCAGATTCCACCGGGGGCAAAACAGGCCTGCAGCATGTGGATGTCTCCCCCACATCCACAGTCCTTGGGGCAGGAGCAGGGCCAGAGCTAATCACAACACAAAGACATATTTTAATTTTAATGGTCATATCCAGGACTATCAGAAAATGTTTGGACTCTACCAATGCAATTGAAAGCAGAATGGTATGATTTTGATTGAGTCATAATTTATAACCATACATGAAAAAAAAAATACAGGATGTTTCTAATTGCAAACTGTTATTCTGTAAATATCTTCTGCATGTACTAAATATATAGTTTCTTTGTCATTACTTCATTGACTGTTGTTTGAAGGCAATGAGACAAATGATACTATATTATCATTTTCATATCACCAGAGATGATCTAGAGGGGGATAAGATAAGATGCATAAGCAAGTGTTCTTTTGCCAATGTGCTCTCAGGCCAATTCTTTTTTATCTGCTGCTAATGTAATTTTATAGCCCTACTTTAAATGGAGTTACTACAGAAAAGTGTTAGAAATGCTTACATTCTTCTGCATATGATTCATCAAAATCCATTGAATACAAATTATTTTTAAAAAGCCTTGCCAGAACCTTCCCTTGCTGAAGATTTGACAGATATCTTATGTGAAGATCTTTTTAAAAAATGAAACAAAAATAATTAGAGTAGTGGATTAAACAAACAATCAATCATCTTGCTCGTTTACTTCAGTTTAGTCCTGTGTTGGAACTTAACACCAATCATAGCATTGTTTCTTCTGGCTTAATTATAGATGTTGCACTCCTGGCTTTCCCATAAAGGATTTTGTCAGCTTGTTCTTGAGATGAACCCCAGCCTTTGGTATGCAAAATAATCTACAGCCCTTCTTTCTAAATCAGAGAGGCTGCTTTATTTTTACCCAATATATTGATCAATACAACTCAATATAGTTCACATAATAGTTGTGTGTAGTGATGGGTGAACCCAACGAAATTCGGGTTAGGCGGATTCGGGTGGACTTTACAAAAAAATTCGGTGACGTTACCGAACTCGAACCCTGAACACTCCATGACGTCGAAATTGTGGGATTTCCCAGCTCCATTTGCTGATAGGACCTCCCTTTACTTGCTTTGGAGAGAGGTTGAAAGCATAGTTAATTCCATAGCATAATGGTTAGCTCTCTTGACTTTGAATCTAACGATTGGGGTTCAAATCCCGGTGGAACCACATTTTAATTTTTTTTAAATTTAATTAATTAATTTAGTAGTAGTAGTAGTAGTATTAGTATTATTAGTATCATCATCATCATCATCATGCTTCTTTATATAATAAAAGGGGTTTGGAGCGCAGCAAGCAAAAGGAGGTGGGGAATGCCATGATGGGATTCCCCATTCTCCTCCCGGGCAGCGGCGTTTCACATTGTTTGAGGGAACCTCGAACCCGAACCCCGAACCTCGGCATGGATTTAAAAAAAAATTCGGGTTCGGGTCCGGCATACCGAACATTGCAAAATTCAGTACGGACCCGAATTCTGCCAGTTCAGTTTGCCCAATACTAGTTGTGTGGTTTGTTTTGGGCCAAGCACCAAACCTGCTCCTTTAGTGGCTCTTTGAGAGGCATACTGCAAAAAGTGTGGGATTTAATTTAAACCAATTCAGAATAATTTATATGATTTCTATCCATGTGTTGTTATTTGCTGACCATTTTTATAGGTGTTTTGGAGGCCACTAAAAGACTAGTTGGAAGTATCTCAGAGTCGGAGAGTCCTGCTAAAGGGATGGCGGGAGCTCAATAAGTTAGGTCGCTGAAAATGGTGCAGAGATGCAGGGAAAGGCTTGAAGCAAGACACGGGAGGCTTTGGGGTTCTGCCGTAGCCGCCTCAGGTCCAACAGGTGTGCACTTTCTTTCTTCTTCGATTGTTCTGCTCTGCTGTGAGAGAAAGAAAGAGAGGAAGAAAGAGGAGGAGTGTGAGAGAGAGAAAGAGAAAGAGGAAGAGAAAGAGGAAGAAAGAGGAAGAGTGTGTATGAGAGAGAGGGGGGAAGAGAGAGAGAGGAAGAATAGAATAGAATAACAGTTGGAAGGGACCTTGGAGGTCTTCTAGTCCAACCCACTGCTTAGGCAGGAAACCCTACATCACTTCAGACAAATGGTTATCCAACAAATTCTTAAAAACTTCCAGTGTTGGAGCATTCATACCTTCTGGGGGAAAGCTATTCCACTCAGTGAAGGGCTAACAAAAGTTTTACTACCACACTGTGGGTGTGGCTTATGCTATTTTCTTTTAACAACTTTCAGTGCAAATTGGGTGCTTTGGGGTAGAGTTCCATTTTCACTACCCCAATGCATTACCCTCTCCCCCATCTGGGCAGTAGCCCACCCCTGGTTCCACTGCTTAATTGTTCTAACTGTCAGGAAATTTCTCCTTAGTTCTAAGTTGCTTCTTTTCTTGATTAGTTTCCACTCATTGCTTCTTGCTCTACCCTAAGATGCTTTGCAGAATAGTTTGACTCTTTGTGGCAACCCTGAGATACTGGAACACTGCTATCATGTCTCCCCTAGAACCTTCCCCTTCTTTTCATTAAACTAGACATACCCAGTTCCTGCAACCATTCATTTGTTTTACCTCCAGTCCCCTAATCATCTTTGTTGCTCTTCTCTGCACTCTTTCTAGAGTCTCAACATCCTTTTTGCATTGTGGTAACCAAAACTGAATGCAGTATTCCAAGTGTGTCCTTACCAAGACCTTATAAAGTGGTATTAACACATTACATGATCTTGATTCTATCTCTCTGTTTATGTGGCCTAGAATTGTGTTGGCTTTTTTTGGCAGATGTTGGGTCATATTTAAATGGTTGTGCACTAGAACTCCAAGATCCCTATCACAGTTACTACTATTGAGCAGGATATCACATATAGTGTACCTGTGCATTTTGTTTTTCTTGCCTAAACATAGGACCTTACTATTTTCACCATTGAATTTCATTTTGTTAAATAAAGCCCAATGTTCAAATCTGTATATTGAGCCTATCTTCTGAAGTGTTGGCTATTCCTGCCAGTTTGGTGTCATCTGAAAATTTGATGAATTCCCCATCTCTTCCCCAAGAGAAAAGAGGAAAAGAAAGAGGGGCAGAAAGAGGAAGTGTGTGTGAGAGAGAGAGAGAAAGAGGAAGAGAAAGAGAAAGAAAGAAAGAAAGAAAGAAAGAGGAAGAGATAGGTGAGAAAGAGAGAAAAAAGAAAAAGAAAGGAAGGGAGAGAGGAAGGAAGGGAGAGAAAAAACCTCTATGCTATTATTTTTAATTGTTCCATTAATTATCATGTGTTAATATTTTACATTATTTTATACTTAGAGTGATTTACTACCTTTCTTTTTCTGAGTCTACTACATTTTTTCCAGGGATTTACAGAGTTCCCTCAATTTTTGCGGGAGATGCGTTCCGAGACCGTCCGCGAAAGTCGAATTTCTGCGAAGTAGAGATGTGGAGGTAAATACACTATTTTTGGCTATGAACAGTATCACAAACCTTCCCTTAACACTTTAAACCCATAAATTGCAATTTCCCATTCCCTTAGCAACCATTTAGATTATTACTCACTGTGTTTATTTATTAAAATTTATTTAAAAAAATATTTATTAAAGGCAGATGAAAGTTTTGCAATGACATATGACATCATCGGGTGGGAAAAACTGTGGTATAGGGAAAAAACCTGCGAAGAATTTTTTAATTAATATTTTTGAAAAACCGTGGTATAGACTTTTCGCGAAGTTCGAACCCGCGAAAACCGAGGGAATACTGTATATGCATTCAATGTCTATAGTCTAGAGCATAAATATGTGTGTGTTTATTTTGTATCTCAGATTGCATAAGTACAGCTTAACATGCTATTGCTGGCATGTGATATTTTGTATACAGAGAAAGATACACTCTTATGACCTTTGACTTTCAGGCTCCCTGTCAAACATCAGCTATAATACTAATTACTGTTTTGAACAATACCCAGGTTGTATTACACAAATGGCTATTTTAGATATGAAATTATGACTGAAATTTTCCTGCACCTATATTGGTTCTCACTGTCAGGAAGTTTCTCCTTAGTTGTAGGTTGCTTCTCTCTTTGTTCAGTTTCCATCCATTGCTTCTTCTTTTGCCTTCTGGTGCTTTGGGAAATACAGTCTCCCTCCCCCTCCCTCGCTTTCTGTCCTGTTGCCTATCACTCTCTTGGGCAAAGCATGTGTGACATTTTATCCTTTCAGTGGTCCATAAAATTACATCTATAGTATGTAGATAATAAAGTGAAAAAAAAGGTGAACAGTGTTTTTACAGAACTATTGATATGTTGAGACTGGGTGTGACAAGGAATGACTGGGAGGGGAAGAGTCAGGCAAGGCACCCATTGGTGTGAGTGACATTGAGTTGGCCACACTCACTCAGTCACATGACCACCAAGCCTCACCCGGTAAGTCACATGACCATCAATCCATGCTCACCATCACATGACCATCAATCCACACCCCCAAAATAAGCTACACTCACAGAAACAGTATTTAAAAAAATTAATCCACCCCTCCAGTGATCTGTGATCATGACTCTATGATCCTCCCAAAATATGTTTTAAAACGGTGAGAAAAAAGCTAAAATTTTGTTGCTTTACTAAGCTGTTGAATTTTCACAGATTTAATTGATCTAAAGAAATGCTTCAGGATATCTTGACTCTAGAGATGCATTCTGATCAGAACCATAAAAATGTGTGGTTTATCAACCATAAAACACAACAGTGTTGTGATGTATATAAAAACATTCTTTCCCAAATTAACCATAGGTGATTTTGTAGTATATGCAGTGTACAATGAAAACAAAACATAAAATGCTAAAAAAAAGTAAAAAAAAAAAGAATTAAGAACACCAGTCCGGATTACTAATCACAAAGTAGCAGAAAGAATTATTGTGATAAGCAATACATCCATCTCATTAATTCACCCTGAGCCTGTTGACATAGCCATGTTTTAAGGACTGCCAGAAGGATGTAAATAGGAGACCAATCAGATCTTTGATGGTTCGGAGTAAATGCTATTCTACAGCAGAGGTGATTAACTATGGCCCATTTATGACTTATGGACTTCAATTCTTCATGCTGGCTAAGGAATTTTGGGAATTGACCACAAGTCATAAAAGGTCCAGAGTCCCTAATTCTTGTTCAATAAGGTGGGTGCCCCACAGGAAAGCTGAGAATACTTTATCTATTTATGTAATTTATTTATGTAATCAAAGGTTAAGAAACTATTCATATCTAAATGTTTGGCCTTAAACTGGGGAATTTAACTTCATTATTTATTTCAAGTCCCTGCTGGATATAATGAAAAGTAAAACTTGCTTTTAAAATGATTTAAAATCCTTTTCAGTATAAGAATCTGCATCTATATAAAGTATTAAAGATTAATTCTTATGACATATCAAAGTCCTCTGCTTTTGGATGCCCATATAAAGGTACATTGCACATCAGTGAGTTCAAACAGTTTTTCTCCTTATATGAAAAATGGCTTTTTAGATTCATGAAAATTAGTTCTAGAAAGAGTGAATCCTTTTATTGCTTAGCTATATGTCCTCAGGCCAATAATAAAGTAGACCTTTTAATTACCTATCATCCCATTCAAACGCCATATTTATCTATCACTAAGTCGCAATTATTGAAGGAGTTGTATAATTAGGTGTCTAAACTAATAATATTCCAAGTAGAACAATTGCATGATTTGGCATCTCAGGAAAGGGTTTCAGAAGAGGAATTTGGGACAAAACCAGGTTGCTTGATCTTTGGAAAGTACAATTTTTTTCCTGTAATATGGAAGCACAGAAGTAATTAGTGGAAAGATGCTATATATTTACCTTTGATTAATGTAAATACGATGCCATATTCCAGAATATATTAAAGATTCATCCTGTCACGACACATCTTCTCTTTCTAATGAATCTCTTTAAAGTTAAATATATTTGTCCTTGAATATTTTTTCCGAGAACAATTTGATATAAAATGATGAGGAAGAGACATCTTTACATATATAGAATTGAGAGGCAGTAACAAATTTAGATGAGCGTTAAAAAGTAGAAACCAAATGAAGTACTAAGTAGAGCCAAGCAAAAGTGATATGGTATGGAAATAAAGTATTCCCACATCAACAGCCAAATCCTACACTATATTGCTATTATGCCAGTGAGCATACTACTGGGATCTAAGACATTTTTGACTCATAATAAGAGATCAATAATTTTATCTTCAATCAAAGGAAAATCAAATCTTTGCTGCAAGGCAAGCACATTTGTTGTTCTATGTTTTTCAGCATTTAGAGACTCAGAAAATGTACCATGTGCCAGAAGGATAAGGCACATTTGCATATTTTATTTATACTTAATTAGCCATCTTCATGGCATGGCATGAAAAGGGTGGGTATGTAGCACTATCTCTGCCAGGCCTGAAGAAGCTTTCCTGTCTGATTCTATTCTGTGGGAGATGTTTTGCTGATTACTATCAGTTAATTGAAATCTCAGTTTACGTTTATTAAGATCTGAAATGTAACAGTTCAAAAATATATGGAGGAGGAGGAAATAGACTAGATATTGCAATATTCATACTTTAATTATTATTATTATTATTATTATTTTATTATTATTATTATTTATTAGATTTGTATGCCGTAGACTCGGGGCGACTCACAACAACAATAAAACAATTCATGACAAATCTAATAATTTAAAAACATTAAAACCCCATTATTAAAGAAGACATACATACAAACATACCATACATAAATTGTATAGGCCCGGGGCGAGATGTCTCAATTCCCCCATGCCTGACAGCAGAGGTGGGTTTTAAGGACTTTATGAAAGGCAAGGAGGGTGAGGACAGTTCTAATCTCCGGGGGGAGCTGGTTCCAGAGAGTTGGGGCCGCCACAGAGAAGGCTCTTCCCCTGGGACCCGCCAAATGACATTGTTCAGTCGACGGGACCTGGAGAAGGCCAACTATATGGGGCCTAATCGGTCGCTGGAATTTGTGCGGCAGAAGGCGGTCCCGGAGATATTCTGGTCCAATGCCATGGAGGACTTTATCGGTCATAACCAACACAATATTTGTATCTTCTATCCAATCAATTTTTGTGGCCCACAAATGGTGACTTTTTTCATCATTTCTGTATTTTAAAAAGACATGTTCTTTTTGTGATAAATGCATACATTTCAGTTTTTCTGGATTTGGTGGTGAAAAATAATTTACCTGGAAAATGGACCAGGGACACAATGGAGGACCTGGTATATTTTGGGATTCTACATTATTTGTGCATATGCAAAACATTTACCAACATACCATGACTGCTATAAGACTCCAATCCTCCAAACAGCTGCACTCGAGATTTGGAAGATGTTCTTGAATAAATTAGAAAAATGTGGGATAGACAGCAACACCACCAGATGGATTCAAAACTGGCTAACCAAGCGCACTCAACGTGTAGTGCTCAATGGAACTACATCTACATGGAGGGAAGTATGCAGTGGAGTACCCCAATGCTCTGTTTTAGGCCCAGTACTAATCAACATCTTCATCAATGACTTGGACAAGGAGGATAGATGGGGAACTATCTAATTCAATTATGAAAAAAGTAAGATTCTACAGTTAGGCAAGAAAAATAAAACACACAAGTACAGTATATGTGGTACATTGCTCAACAGTAGTAACTATGAAAAGGATCTTGAAGTCTTAGTGGACAATCATTTAAATATGAGCCAAGAGTGTGCAGCAGCTTCCAAAAAAGCCAACACCGCTCTAAGCTGCATTAATGCAGGGTTAGAATCAAGATCATGTGAAGGGCTAATGCCACTTTATAAGGCCTTGGTAAGACCACACTTGGATTACTGCATTCAGTTTTGGTTGCCACAGTGCAAAAAGGATGTTGAGACTCTAAAAGGAGTGCAGAGAAGAGTAACAAAGATGAATAGGGGACTAGAGGCTAAAACATATGAAGAACAGTTGCAGAAACTGGCCATGGCTACTTTCATGAGGAGAAGGACCAGGGGAGACATGATAGCAGTGTTCCAATATCTCAGGGGTTGCCACAAAGAAGAAGGAGTCAACCTATTCACCAAAGCACCTGAAGGTAGAACAAGAAGCAATGGGTGGAAGCTGAATAAGGAGAGAAGCAACTTAAAACTAAGGACAAATTTCCTGACAGTTAGAACAATTAATCAGTGGAAGGGCTTGAATCCAGAAGTTGTGAATGCTCCAATACAGGAAGTTTTTAAGAAGATGTTGGATAACCATTTGTCGGAAGTAGTGTAGGGTTTCCTGCCCTACACTACTGTAGGGGGTTGGATTACAAGACCTCCAAGGTCCCTTCCAACTCTGTTGTTGTTGTTGTTGTTGTTGTTGTTATTATTATTATTATTATTATTAGTAGTAGTAGTAGTAATAGTAGTAGTAGTAGTAGTAGTAGTAGTAGTAGCAGTAGTATTTAAGATGGCACATGATCAAACTGTGGTTGATCATGTGCATGTCCTGGAGGCCCACTTTGTATAAGGATTCATGTTCTTTTGTGTATATTTCATTGGTTCCATTATATTCATTACTTTCCAGGATTCCATGGATGACTAACAAAATAATAGAACTTGCCCTTGTTTGGAAAGCAGAAAGCCTGTTATCCAATACTGTCCAACTTTGCCCTTCTCAGATCATTAATTCCATGAAGTGGGGACCACTACTGAGAAAGCTGTGGAAAGTTCAGTTGAAAACATGCACAAGGACCAGAGAATCACCAGGCTGTAAAGCTAACAGCATGTGGTGTTTAAAATGCTCCTTTTATCTTTTAGCTTATATTCATAAACTCTTGTCCAATAGAAATTAGAACGATCTTTAGCCTGCAGGGGTTGCTGTGACATAAGGATAAAGCGTATGGCTTTTAACCACAAGTCATAACTCTGAACTTGTTCTTCCTTTTTAAGAAAGAAAACAGAAAAGTTGCACAGTGATTATATCCAACAATAGCAAGAGAGCTTTCCAGCTACTGCATCTCCTTTTGTAAAACTCTTGGCTCGGGGCTGTTTCCAGAACAGTGTAAGAACTACAACATTTATTTTACGACATGCTGGGATCTCATATCTGAAAGGATGTCCTGTTTACTTTTGGTGCTATAACTAAGTAATTACGCTCCATGAGTTCTCAAGAAGTGAGCCGAAACAAAGGGGAGCAGAATACTTGAAAGGGATTTTCACACAAATTTGGAGAGTGACACTTGTATGACCTCTGTCATCACAAGCTTGAGAACTCATTTTTAAGGGTATATATTTTAAATGAGTTTCACATAGATGGAGGAGGCATCGTGATAGATGAAAATATTTTTTTTTCTGGTTGAAGTGCCTCAAATTTTCTAACTGTTCTTTTTAAAGAAAGAAAATGGATACTGAATAAACTTTAGCCAATGCCAATTTCATTTAATTGATATATGCCCAGAAAGTAATGCACCACATTTTTTTTATCAGCCTACAGTAATGGTACGAATGCGAAACTTTAGATATATATTATTTGAATTGTCAGGAGTGCATGTGTAAATGTTACATTTCTTCAGACAGATAGCATAGCTGCAGCAGTGTTTTGAAATGGTGTCTGTAAGTGATGTACGTTACAAGCAGCATGTTGCCATTGAATTTCTCACTGTGGAGAGAGAAACTGTTGGGAACATTCACAAATGTTTGTGTACAATTTATGGAGAATCTGCAGTCAACAGAAGTATGGTTAGTCACGGAAAACATTTTGAGGATGACAAAGAGGTGATTTGCACAGTGCAGAAATGGCTTCGTGACCAGAACAAGGAGTGGTACCAACAGAGAATACATGCCCTTGTGTCTCACTGGAGGAAGGCCATAGAATGGGATGGAGATTATGTGGAAAAATAGGGAGTGTAAAGAAACATCATTCTTTCTTGTGTGTAAGTTTCATTGTGTTCATTAAATAACTGTTGAAGAAAAAAAATGTGGTGCATTACTTTCTTGGCGACCCTCGTATGACAGTCAGTTTGGTCTAGTGGTTAAGGCATCACGCTAGAAAGCAGGAAATTGTGAATTGGAGTCCCACCTTAGCCATGAAAGCCAGCTGGGTGACCTTGGGCCAGACACTGTCTGTCGGCCCAATTCAGCTCATAGGATTGTTGCTGTGTGGAAAATAGGAAGAGGAAGGTACATTGGCTATGTTTGTTGCTTTGAGCTGTTTTTAAAAATAATAACAGTGACAATTTTTTCCCAGTGTGGGTGGAAAAGTATAGTGCCTGAGCGGCAGTCCCTTCGGGACTGGGTGGCATAGAAGTCAAAATAATTAAATAAATAATTAAATAATTAAATAAATAAATAAATAAAATTGATCTAAAGAAATATAAAATTGTTTTTAATTGCTGATATTCTGGGATACTATTTTAAACTTTGCACTTTATGGAAACCATTCACAGACATGACATTTATGCAGAAATCATATTTTATGCAGAAAAGTAATGAATTTTGAATAGCTACCCTGTTTCCCCGAAAATAAGACGTACCCCAAAAGTAAGGCACGTCAGAGGTTTTGCAGAATTTGCTAATATAAGGCACCCCCCCGAAAATAAGGCGTAGTCAAGTTTACATATGGTACGGTGAAAAAACATACGGTACCATTCAAAGCTGTTCATAGTGGTACCGTAATAATGTGGTGTCCCCTGCTGGCCCCTTGTACCATCCAGTACAGCTGACACAGTCTGCTGCTGTCTCACTTTGTTTATTATCCGAAATGTGCGACCAGAGCAACTTTGCAAAGCAGTTGCCACAAGATCTGAGGGGACGGGGTGAGACGGAATGGGAGTCGGGATCTGACACGCCCCTCCTGGCCACCCACTTAACAGCCTCCCAGTCTCTACCGTCTAACCACTCCAAGCTGCAGGAAAGGTAAGGCAGGCTGCAATACCGGCAGCTTCGGGGGCTCCTTTCCTCAGCGGTTCGGTTTGTTACCTCTAGGCAGCTGCACCAACTTTTTCCTTCCCGGTGGCGGTGGCTCCGGCGGCTTCCCTTCATCATGTGACGTTCCCGGCGCTGCTGCTCCTCGAAGGGAAGCCGCTGCCATCGCCGCCGCCAGGAAGGAAAAAGTTGGTGCAGCTGCCTAGAGGTAACAAAATGAACTGCTGAGGAAAGGAGCCCCTGAAGCTGCCGGTATTGCAGCCCACCTTACCCTTCCTGCAGCTTGGAGCGGTTAGATGGTAGAGACCAGGAGGCTGTTAAGCGGGTGGCCAGGAGGGGCGTGTCAGATCCCGACTCCCATTCCGTCTCACCCCATCCCCTCAGATCTTGTGGCAGCTGCTTTAAGTAAGGTACCCCCTGAAAATAAGACGTAGCACAACTTTTGGAGCAAAAATTAATATAAGACAGTGTCTTATTTTTGGGGAAACACGGTAGAATTGGATGTTTTTAATGCATAAATAATGCAAAAGATATATGCTGATCTTAAAATTAAATTTGGACATGACAATTTGGAAACCAAACTTATTTCAATTGTACCAATTCAGACTACACACAGTTCAATATTTTTGTTTAAAACAAAAACAAATTTAAACTAATCTAAAAATAACTAAATAACTAAAGGTCATTTCTCGTATTGGTTAGAATGGAAAATGCAAATGGTTGCAAATTTTTGAAAACATTTTTTGATATTTCTTTTTTTGAGATAGAGTGAATTAGGGGCTGAGGGAATCAAATAAATTTTACTAGAAAGGTAAAAAAAATCCTCAGTAACCATGATCAAATATAGCAAAGATAATCCAACTATCATTAACCTTAAATGAATTCTCCCACTATGTTTGCCTATCACTCTGTTTGCAAATAGGTTTGATTTTAAAACTGCCCAGAACAACTGTTACTTAACTTCTTCAGATTTTTTAAGAAGGAAAAGTATTTAGAAAGGTTGTGGTAGATTTTTTTTTAACAGAATTAGATAGCCACAGAAGCACAGGCGGCCATTGCAAAGGTGCGAAGTGTTTACGAGGAAGAGGATGAAACCAGGCCGGAGCCAGAGCGCTTTCCTCCCACTGGCCAGGAAGGGAATGCGGTGGTTGCCTCTCCAATGGGCGGCAGGAAACGTTAGCTCCCCCCCAGCAGAGGAGAAGCGGCACATGCGGCACAGGCTGCCACCTCTCCAAACGGGATGCAGCTGCTCCCCGCTTGTCCCAGTGCTGCCTACGAGCACTCAAATCAGCTCACTCTTCAGACCTACCACAGCACTTGATCTGACGCTGGAGAAAGCCTATGGGGCGGCCTTGATCGGTTTGAGGGGGCTGGGCTACCTCAGTCCCCACCCCAATTTTCTGCCTTTGGGAGTGCCTTTGGGAGGTCGCAGATGATGTGGGCACGCGCAACGGCAGTGTCCAGACAGAGCCAGAGAAGCCGGGTGGGTCTCAGAGCCCACAGGGGTTTCTCCCCAGCCGACAGCTTGGGAGGGGCAGAAACGGTGCCTGTGCGGGCTTGGAAAAAAGTGTGCTGAGTTTGGGATTTGCATGCACCACAGCTCACTGCCCACGTTAGAGGGAACAGTGAACAGCGACTTATCAATAAATGAATATACTGGGAAGCCATCACTGCTAAATTGAAATTTATACCCCAAAGAGGCAGAGCTGTGGAAGTATTCATGCAAAATGGAACGAGACAATCTCAATATGGCCCCAAAAGAAGCAATATTTTACTCAAACCATGCTTATGGCACAAGATGGGAAACAATAGACAACAGGGGGGTTATTGAAAACAATTAAAGGTTTCTTTTTTAATAACTGAAGGAGGTCAAAGTTAAGGACATATTCTAATTATGGTTTAATAATTATGATATTATTAGCATCCATAATTCTTTTTACATTTATGGCATTTACATCGGTCAATATAGCAGGTGATATTTTTTGCTAGGAAAAAGGTACTACAGGCTCAAGGGGAACACATATCTTCTGATTCCCATTTTAGAGTCTCCACATTTAATATCCTTCAAGATTCTCTAAATTCTTAATCAATTTCTTTCTTTCTTTCTTTCTTTCTTTCTTTCTTTCTTTCTTTCTCTCTTTCTCTCTCTTTCTTTCTTTCTTTCCAATTTTTAAAACTGATCTCTTCCCTGCCAAATCCAGGAAGAAAATATAGGAAATTCTAGCTGCTTTCATATTATATAACATGTTCAACTTGATATGGTTGCGAGAATGAACTCTAATAAAGATTTGAACTGAACAAACAATAAAAAATAATACAGTAATTGTACAACCTGCTTTTCATAAGAACAACACAATCACCTTTCACAGAATTCAAAGTCAATCATGGAATTCTTTTAGCAGAAATAATCATTCCAAATATTTATCAGATTCCCTGATTGAACTGAATACCTTCATTATGGCAGAGTTTTAAGTTTAAAGACCTACCCCTGTAGTAATAATGAAATAAAGTTGATTTAGTTAAAAGTGTGCACTAAATTTTTCAAATCAAATCAGAAAAATGAATTCCACTGACTAAATGCTCACATTATGCATTGTGGTCGGCATGCTGTGGTGCCTCAGCAGATGTACTGGCATGGGAAAATACTTTGAACAATGGGGCAAAGAGATGCTGCCAATGGCAGAAGGTCAAATAAGAGAGGACATAGCCTGTCATTAGATATTAGGTAGCAAGGGTGGGTTCAACTTCCCTTCCCTACCAGTTCACATCTCAATGGAAGTGTGCATTTTGTGGGCCTGCCTGAGTCATGTTGTGGAAATGACCCTCTAAGCGTGCACAGAAGCCTCTAAGCATGCACAGAGATCTCTAAGCATGTGCAGAGGGTTCTTTGCCAGCCAGTTCATGGGTGTGGCTAGCCGTCCATCGCTACTGGTTCAGCAAGCGGGGAACAAATTTCTGCCACCAGTATGGGTCTGAACTGGCTGCAATCCACCACCAGTGGATAGCCCAAGATGCTCAGATGGAAACCTTCCTAGTTTCATTCTGTTAAGGTAGCCTTAAAATATAACACAATTAGGTGATCATATCTTGCTTCTTGTCTGGTCTACCTGGTTTGGCTGAAAGCCCAAAGAATGGGTATGTTGAAACTACAGTAAGTACAGAAAAGTATACCTAGGATAGCAGGATGAGGAGAAAGAGAATTGTACAGCCAAAACTCCTTCAGGATTTCCAGTCAAAGAAAACATTTCTATTTAATCATTTAGAATTAATTGTCAAAACTTTGTTGATAGGAGTAGAGTTTCCTTGATTTCCGAAGCTTACTACAGCAAAATCCAAAAAGAACTCATCCTAAAACAAAACTCAATAATTATTAATGAAATAAAGGTTCAAACTATTTGACTTTACCTTTTGTTTTCCACCAAAGTTTGTTGCTCAAAGCAACTAACAAAATCAATGAAATAAATAAAATGCAAAAAGAAAGCAAATTTAAGACATTATTCAAAATCCATCAGTAAAGAAACTGCACCCAGCCAATTAAAGCTCACTTCAGCAACCAGCTAAACATAACCACATATGCTCTACATGAATAAAATATTATAGTGTTATCCCATAATAAGCATATTGTATTCCACATCTTATTTATGGGATATGGAAAATACTGGGGTGCAGTCAACTGCACCAGGGAGCTCTGAGAAAAAAACACAACTCACTCTTGATTCTATATTTATATCTCTGAACAAGCTCACTTTGACTCATAGCTCCTTAATTAGAGGCATCGTCTTTTTCTTTTCTGTAGGGCATTTTTTTTACCCTCACAATGCAAGCATACATTTGGTAACTAATACCAGCAATTATCCTCATCTGCTATGTAAATGAGTGTAATTGCAATTAAATACTTTAGTGGGCCCAAAGGGAAAACATGCAATCATTATGAAAGTAAGTAGGAGTACATAGTTAAAGGACATTTAGGAGTGTTAACAGAAGTGCTTACTTTCCCTGTAGTAACTTAAATTCTTCTTTTTAATTGTTAGCTCTTTCAGGTTTAGAGCATTATTTAAATAGGGCACTTTATAAGGCAAGTCAGATAAGTGTGACATTGTTCAGATAAGTTTTACCTACAATGGGAAAAAAAGCTAAAGAAGTTTGGAGTGATGAAAAAGATTTTTGTTCTAGCAATCCTCACCATCCAACCTAGAAAGGATTGTTATAATTCCAAAAACAGATCCAAGAAAAGAATTAGTAGAGCACTCTCTTATGATGTAATGGTTAATGCCCAAGATCTAAGTTCAAAGCCATTGTGATCCATGGAAATTAATTGGATAATTTTGATCCCGCCCAATACTTTATGAAGTTATTAGAATGAAAATGAAGGAAGATCTTCATATGGGATATCATATTGAAAATGGGAAAAATGGATTGGATCTGGAGGTTTCCTGAATAAAATTCTAATGAAAGAAATGAATGAACTCTAAACTCTATTCAAAACTATTCATGATAGCAGAAAAAGAATCAAGACTATTTTCAATAATTCCCATCTCTTTCTTTTGCTATTTCCCATGCAGTTGTAGAGGAGTCAATCACTCACTAACAAAAGAGACTGGGGAAATATAAGAGATTATGCTTCAATTCAAGGTTCTAGAAATCTTAGAAAATATTGTGATGATTTTTGCTTAGCAATAGGGCCTTTCTTCACTTACAAATCTTGCTTCTTGAAAAACATAGGGGCTGCATTCCTGTAGATTTTCAAAACAAAGATTGGACAACCATTTGTCTATGACAGCTTTAATATATCTGTCTTGGGCAGAGGGGACTTCCAACCATACTCTCATACTTTCCATATCTTATGAATGAAACAGGTCTACTTTAGATTAGATGCTATCAGCAGTAGGGAAAGAATCAAAACTGTGCAAAACAGAAATAATTTGCAGAGGAATTTCATAGAACAGTAGAGTTGAAAAAGACCTTAGAACTCATTTAGTTCAGCACTGTGCAATGAATTCACTAGACTATTTCTGGTCAATGACCACGTTGTCTTATTTGAAGATCTCAAGTGAAGGAAAACTCCCCATATAATCTGACAGCTATTGCACTTTTTTGATAGTTGTGAGATCAGGTTTTATTTAATCTGAACCTTGCCTTTTATAATTTTAATCATTTGATTCTGCCAATGAGCTCTGAAGCAATGGAGAATAAATCCATTCCTCCAATAGGTCAGTTACTCAGAGATTTTAAGATTTAAAATATATTTGAAGATGTATACTTATATACTCTTAGAAAAGATGTATAATATATTTGAAGATGTATACTTATATACTCTTAGAAAAGATATTACGAGGGTGTTGAAGTGAGAAGATCTTTAGATCTGAGTATTCACATGTGAGGAGGCATTTTATGTTTTCATCCCACTAATTGAATAATGTCAGATCATTAATGTAGAATACCCTTTCTCAATTTGGCCTAAACAGGTTTTATTAACATATAATTGTGCCATTCCTCTTTCTTCACAGGGATGCAGAAAGAACGAAAGGATGATAATAATAATAATAATAATAATAATAATAATAATAATAATAATAATAATAATGATGATGTTTGGCTAGAGGGCAAGGCCATCCCATCCTTGGAGGCTAGCTCTACCCACTTTGGACTATTGATTAACGCTATGGGGTAGTTGCTCAAACCACACCTTTTGGAGAAAGTGAAAGAAGTATTTTAAGTCGTTCATGTCCATCACAGGATTAAACAAGCAATGTCTGTCTCCCTTTGAAGAAAGAGCAGCTTGTGGAGGCAAACTTGTTGAAGACAGGATTCTATCTTCCTATACCCATCCCTCATTAGAGATTGCACTCTAGGCAATTATGGCACTTTAGGTAAAAAGAATAAAAACAATGGAGATCTCTCTCTCTCTCTCTCTCTCTCTCTCTCTCTCTCTCTCACACACACACACACACACACACACATCATTGCAAGGGATTTCATTTGAAATACTCCTCCCAGTCCAATCTACAAAGATATTTAGCAAATTGTCACAAATGTATTCTGGTACTTCTGTGAAATTTATTTGTGGAGTATTTCTGTTCAGATTACTCTTAAAGCAGGAGCCAAAACCTGTCCTCCTTCCTCTGCTTTTTGTAACTGTCTTTTATTTGAGTGAACTCACGTTCACCTCGATATCATGGAACAAAATGCTTTTCCTTCCAGCTGCAGTGACCAGCCTCTTTCTGGCCTCTTGTCCAGTGGAATTGTTTCAGCCTCTTTCCTTTAGGAGGAAAAACATAAACAAGAGGCACCTTAAAATGGAAACAGGATTTTGGTCCTCTGCCTCATAGTTTTATTTAGCAATGAACTTTAACCCCTCTTAAGATACTCTTACAAAATTGGGAACCATTTTTACAGTGCATCTCTCGGGGAATATATTCATTCAGTTCTTGCTGTTTGCTTCTTAAAACATTTTAAATTGACTTCAGTTACTCTGAAAATGTTTGACACATCCATACCAAGTACATGTATGCAACAGATTAACAGAGTTGGAAGGGACATTGTAAGTCATCTAGTCCACCCACCCCCCAAAAAAGGAGACCGTACACCTTTTCTGGCAGATGGCAGTCCAAACTCTTCTTGAAAGCTTCCAGCGGTGAAGCTCCCCCAATCTCTGAAGGCAAGCTGTGCCATTGGTTGATTGTTCTCACAGTCAGAAAATTTTTCTTCATTTCTAGGTTGAATCTCTTCTTGATCAGTTTCAATCTATTATTTCTTGTCTGGCCTTCAGGTGCTTTGGAGAATAACTTGCCCCTTCCTCTCTGTGGCAGCCCCTCAAATATTGGAACATTGTTATCATATCTCCTCTGGTCCTTCTCTTTACTAGACTAGCCATGCCATATTTATAGACTATATATAGCTGCTATTTGGATTTGTTATTATCTATAGATTTAGAGATGTATATAGAAGGAGTATCTATCTAAATATAGAGGGAATAGATGATGTATATGAATTTGTTTATTTAATAAACAAATTTAATACTTATTACATATTTAATATTCTGGACTAATATAAAAATAGAGAAAAATAGTAGCATTAAAGATTTAAAGTAAAACAAGCAGTGTGTTTATTCTTTATTCCCTATTTCAATATATTCTGTATTTAAGAAGGATACCACAGATAATAGTAAGGCACAAATAAGTCAGTTCTGTACCATTAATTTCTAACATGTTTTATTACCTTCAATCCAAGAATTCCTGTTTAGCTGGTTTATAATTTAAGTGCATGTAAAGAGAAAATATTAACCAAAATATGTAGACTCCCAAGGAAAAATAATTATTTGTATAATATACTAATAGAAAAGGCTTGCATCACATACCAAGATCATTCCATAGATGTCATGTTTCATTAATTCAGGAAACTATATTCACGGTCACTGAACTGAATTAAATATGCTTTGAACGGTGGGGAATGTTTGTCCCCCTCACAAGTCTCATTTTGAGTACAGCAGGAAAGGAAAGGTTTAAAGGAAGACTAATCTACCTGGATGACCTTGTCGGTATTTGAAAGTTAAACAGAATTGGGTCTGGTTAGTACTACTATAGAGTACTACTTCTATAGGCAACACTGGAAAATTGAAAAATAGGTTGGAAAAGAACAAGAACAAATCCTTTTCATACGTTCAACAAGACAACTGGGTGGATGCATCCATAAAGGCACCAGAAGATATGAGAGATTTTATATTATCATCTGTGTTAAACGTCTTTCAGAGGGTATCTGATTAAGCAACCATAAACTCCTACTTATGATTGTATAACCGTAACGTTGCTTGTATCGTTACAATTTTTATTACTATTGATTGTTTCCTGATTGCTTATTTGTATATTATGACAATCATTAAGTGTTGTACCTCATAATTCTTGGCAAATGTGTCTTTTCTTTTCTGTACATTGAGAGCATATGCACCAATAACAAATTCCTTGTGTGTCCAATCACACTTGGCCAAGAAAGAATTCTATTCTATCCTATCCATCCCATCCCATCCCATCCCAGTGATGGATTCCTACAGGTATAGTCAGGAACGCAGTACCGGTAGCAAAATTTGGAGCTCAACCCCAGAGCACCCAATTTGCACTGAAAGATGTTGAAACAAAATGCATAAGCCACGGCCACAGTGTGGCAGTAAAAAATTTTGGTAGCCGCTCACTGTCCCATCCCACCCTATCTTAATTGCAGTTGGAAAGCTTTTTCATTGCCTAATTTGGGAAAGGCATTTAAGGAAATCAGATGCAGTCATAGACTCTTCCCAGGAGTGAGTTGCTCCCAGTTCAGACCGGTTCACCCAAACCGGTAACAGCCCGCTGGCTTGTCACAATTAGCTTACAGATCCAGTTCGGTAGGTGCCAGTCTATGGGCGCCATCATCTTTTCTTTGTTATTTTTTTAAAAAAGTCTGCAGAGCGGGGCAGCATACAAATCCAATAAATAAATAAATAAATAAATAAATAAATAAATAAATAAATAAATAAATAAATAAATAAATAAATAAGAAAGAAAGAAAGAAATAAATAAATAAATAAATAAATAAATAAATAACGTATATACTCGAGTATAAGCCGAGTTTTTCAGCCCAAAAAATGGGCTGAAAAACACAACCTCGGCTTATACTCGGGTCATTGACAAAGTCACCACACAAGGGCGCCATTGCTTGAGCCAGAGCGAGGAGGCACCAGCTTTTGTCCCCTCTCGCACGCTGTAGTTCCTCTCCCTGGCTCAAGCAAAGGAGGCAGCCATTTGCTCCAACCGAGAGGGTGAAAAAGCAATGGGAAGCCGGTGAGGTCGTGTGTGTGTGTGTGTGTGTGTGTGTGTGCATGCCCCCTCTCCCCCCCACCGTGAAAAAAGCCAGCTACCTCTTGCTGAAACCCAGAGGCTTTTTTTTTTACTCCCTGTGTGTATTTGTCAACAGGTTTACAGTAACTATTCCTTGCTCTCTCTGCATTGCCCTTAGTTGGATTAAAAAGGCCCCCTGCTGTCAGATTCTCCTCCCCCTCCTTTGAAAGGATTTAAACTGTTTAAAAAATGGTATTTTGTGGTAGTTGCTGTCCTTGCTTGGATAGGATCTAATAATGTGTTATGAGGCAGAGCTAGACAGGAATTCTTTTTCTATCTGTCTATCTTTCTATCTATCTGTTTTTCTATCTATCTATCTATCTATCTATCTATCTATCTATCTATCTATTTTTCTATCTGTCTGTCTGTCTATCTTTTCTATCTGTCTGTCTGTCTGTCTATCTGTCTGTCTGTCTGTCTATCTGTCTGTCTGTCTTTCTATCTATATCTATCTGTCTGTCTGTCTGTCTGTCTGTCTGTCTGTCTGTCTGTCTGTCTATCTATCTATCTGTATCTATTTCTATCTATCTATCTATCTATCTATCTATCTATCTATCTATCTATCTATCTATCTATCTATCTATCTATCTATTTTTCTATCTTTCTATCTATCTATTTTTCTATCCATCTATTTTTCTTTCTATCTATCTATCTATCTATCTATCTATCTATCTATCTATCTATCTATCTATCTATTTGGTTTTCTATGCTGATAACCTCACAGCAGCTAATGCTGAAGCTCTTCTTTGGATACACTTATTTATTTGTTTGTTTGTTTGTTTATTTATTTAATTGGATTTGTATGCCATCCCTCTCCAAGGATTCAGGGTGGCTCACAGCATATATAAAAACAGAACAATAATGTAAATCCAATTAATGATGAGAAGGAATCCAGTTTTGAAGGATTTTAACTCTTAGGTTTTAGCTTTGTAGCTGATCGAGCTACTTTTTTTACTTTTTAATTTATTGTTAATATTGTTAATTTGTTTACCCTCTTTTAAATTTACAGAGCTAGTTTACTGGTTTTCTTTAAAATAAATATTCTAAAACATGTCTCAATTAATGTAATTTTATTGTTTTCCATTTTTATAAGTTACCAGTAGCCACTGCATTTTCTAACCTCGGCTTATACTCGGGTCAATACGTTTTCCCAGTTTTTGAGGCAAAAATTGGTGCCTCGGCTTATACTCGAGTATATACGGTAAATAAATAAATAAATAAATAAATAAATAAATAGACAAACAAACAAACAAACAAATAAATAAATAAATAGATAAATAAACAAAAAACAAATAAATAAATAAACAAACAAACAAATAAATAAATAAATAAATTTATTTATTTTTCTGAGCATGCACGGAAGTCAAGTTTCTAACACTGTGCATGTGATCTCCATATTGGTTTCGGCTTTTTTCCCTGGATTTTTTGGCACTGCACATGTGTGCGCACATCCACGTGGCATGGGCAGAAGCAAACTAGTAGCTTGATAATTTAGAACCCACCCCTGACTCTTTCCAGATACAGGACTAAAAGTCCAGGTATAGGAGCTTCACTGGAATCAAGCATTTGTCTTCAATATTCATTATTGTGTGCCAGAATAAATAAATATATTTATTTATTTTGTCTAATACATAAAGTAGAATTCAGCGGCTAAAACCATAGTAAAATACAATAATATAGGAGAAGAAAAAGACATTAGGAATAATATGGGAGCAGTAATCATTAGGAATAATAGAGTTCGTATACATGGAGCTAGTAGAAATTTAAGAAAGACATTAGGACAGGGGACGGGAGGTACGCTGGTGCACTTATGCACACCACTTTAAAGGCTTGCTATATGCAGGCGTCACTTCTGTTTCTCTACAACATCACCCACTACAACAGTAATATATCAAAGCTTATAGAAAGTTTTATGTACAGTCAAGAAGTCTGGCCTTTCCTTTAAGCTTATAATATAGTAGACTCAATATTGTACATAAATTGGCTGAAAGCCAAGGAATGTTGAAGAAAGAAAAGGAAAAAGGAAGATGAAGCAAACTCAGTTCAGGTTAAATAATAGTTCTTACATTACTCATGTAAAAATTTTTTTTTTAAAAGTAGGCATTTGAGCTAGTTGATTTTGCTTGATCATAATGAAAGCTGTTATATATCTGCATATAAGAAAACATGTTTTATCATAAACATGTGAAAAAAAACTGAAGATGAAAGTAAGCAAGGATGTATCTTGTATATAATTTTCACCCATTAGAAAAGTCAGAGCTTTCCTATCTTAGAGTTACAAAAATAGTAGTGCCCTTTCGGCTTAATGTGTAAAAGAATGAGTATATTGAAGTGTTACTTACAAACGCCCACTTTCTGTTTCAGATAGATTGGATAAAGAGAGGAAGAAGTGGTTCATTTGAGGACTTGTTTTCTATTATCTTTTTCCTTTTTTGCTACATGGAAACATTTCCTTTTAAAAAAAACAACCTCCTTTATTGAAGATGAAGGATTCAGCATTACACAATGTACAATTAAACATTGATCTTTATAATTCACAAATTTCTGCTGAATTTTCACTATGGTTAGAACCAATGCATAATTTTGCAAGGAAATAAAAAAATAAAAATCATTATCTTTCATTAATTGTATGATAGTTTTTAGTTATTTTGGGCAGCGTGCAGATAGTGTCACAATGAAAGTAGTCCTATAATAATTTCTTTAACTACCTCTCAAACTTACAAAGGTGCTGAAAGACACTAAAATCACAATTGGTCTATGCAGTGTACCCATGTTCACAGAATCAGAATTCAGGTTCTTGGCAACTGGGATGTATTTTCAACTGTTGCAGTGTCCCAGGATCACAGGTTCACTATTTTTGTTTTTTTCCAGATGCTTCTGTAAAACAGAAGGTAGGGAAGGGGACTGGATTCATTTGATGACTGTTGTAAAAAACATTGTAAATGGTGTGCTATTACTTAATGACCACATTACTTGCCCCAGTTTCAATTGTGGTTCTAAGTTGAGGACTACCGGTATGTTTGGGAATCAGTAAATATAGCATGGTAAAATCATATATTTCAAGTGAGCATTGGTGTGTTCTTTACTCACCAAATAAATGAATAGTACTGCATTCATTGGCATCAGCCACCTTCATGCTCTCAAACATGCCTTGGCACCTTAATAGGCAAATCCAAGGCATATTAAGAGTGTTTAGGGGAGGGATGCAAAGAGTAAATGTTTGTCTCTATGTCATGTTGCAAGTACTACCCCCCTCCCCCAATTGTGTAGGAATAATATTGCGTTTGAAGTAATCCAACTTCAAATGTACTTAGGACACGTTCAGTACTGTTGGAATCATATTACTCACTGTCTATCGATTTCTTCACTACTCTCTCTTCTGCCTGACTTATCTATCTATCTATCTATCTATCTATCTATCTATCTATCTATCTATCTATCTATCTATCTATCCATCTATCATCGATCTATCTATCATCTATCTCTATCTATCATCATAATTTAAATGGTTTTCCTGATATAAGAGCTCTGCCACAGCTGCCACTTCTATTGTTTTACATAAGCAAATCATCACTTAAAGACATTGTTCATCTATATATTAGTGATCAGTATAGTGTAATGGACAGAAAATTATATTAGGGGAATGACAGCTAACTTCCAACTTCATTTAGTGACTTGTATTCTGTAATGTCCTAGGAAGGAGTGTAGTGGAGGTTGCATGGGGAAGAATGAATAAACTGGTTACCTCTTAAGAGCAGGACACTATATGTATTATATGCAATAAATGAGTAGGACATATTCCTCTGAGGTTCCAAGATAGCTATGCTGCCTTCCAAAGAATCTTTTAAAGTTCCTTTGGTCAAACAGCACTACCACTACCAAACAGCACAACCCCGGGATGTTGTGCATTTTGGCTTGCTTCCTCCCATCCATCCATCATCCATCCGTCCATCCATCCATCAACTCAATAACAATAACACCGCTAGACTGAATCAGTTGCTACAGTTGATTGACTAAGAGTCAGTGTTTAAAAAGAATAATCTGAAAAGCTTTTCATACTCTTTTCTCTTAAATAGCTTTCTTGCTTTTACCTATAACATCAAAAAGTAGAAACGATATTCCCTTATTAAGCCACTATCCAAAGTCCTCAACTTCTTTACAGAATTGAAAAGAAAAGAATAAGATATAACATTGCATCAGGAGTTTTGAAGAAAGGAGAACAATTTAGTCCATGGAGATTGTCAGTCACCCAGATCATGGTTGTGCTTTGAAGTGAAACATCTTAAAAGAAAAACTAGACAGTCCAGTTGCCTCTTGAAAAAAGCATCTTTGCGACAGAACAATTTAGAGTTATCTCAGCTTTGGACTTCTGGTTAGGACATAATGGGCCAAACTTCCCTGGAGGAGCAAGGAATGATATTATTGACAGAATTTAGTGGGCAGATGCTGGATCATAGCTGACAAAATCTCTCTGGGAAAAGAAAGATCATGAGATTACTCACATGTATTCTGGACAGAAGACCCTATACCCTTTCATACAAATGGCTACCCAGTCTTTATTAAAAGTCCCCAGTTTTGGAGCATCTGTAACTTCTAAAGGCAAATGCTTTCACTGGTTGATTATTCTTACTGTCAGGAAATTTGTCTTTAGTTTTCGGTTGTTTCTCTCTTTGTTCAGTTTCCATCCATTGCTTCTTGTCTTGCCTCCTGGTGCTTTGGAAAATAGGTTGACCCCTCTTCTATTTGGCAGCCCCTCCTTGACTAGCAGATTAAAACTGATAAGGTCAAATATTGACAAGCAGCTGTAGAAATAACATATATTTATATATTAGAAATAATATATATTTAAAAAAATCTTTCTCACCCACCATACTGCCAAATGCCAAGAAGGTATCTTCTCAAAAACACACAAAATGCTATGATCACTTCCATCCTGGCTCCACACCGGAGGGAAAATTTTATTATTTTATTATTTTTATTTATTTTTATTTGTCATACAAATATAGTATTGTATTGTAGTATGTTTAACATAATATAAGGATAAAGTAGAGAGAGAAAAGATAAAACACATTAGGATATGAATGGTGGGCACAAAGGTGCACTTATTTCTAGAACACCAGATCTTAATTTTTAGAAGATAAAGAGGATACAAGGTCCCTAACATGTAAGTTTCATGTAGGGGATTTTACATAAAATAGCCATAGTTATAGAAAAGGCAAAGATTGAATTTCTGATTTTTTAAAAAAAGAATAGCAAATACTGTACATTTCTGCTATTGCAGCAGAAGCGGAGTAACAACGTGGACACAGCTGGATTTAAACTGGGTCATTTTTATTAATTAAATAAACTTATTTTAATTCAAACTAAAATGGGACCCGCAGAGGTCAACAAAGAAACATTTGGGGCGGAAATGACGTAACAAAAACTTCCTGGTCAACTCGGGGCATAGCTCCATGCTGATCCAGGTAAAGGGGACCACACCCTCACCTGGATCCCAGCCATGCAACGCATGTGGGAGGTCTCGCCGTCCAATCCCTGAAAGGCAATTTAAATGGGTGAGACCCAGAGGCAACTTCTCCCCAATTGCTCAGGCCGGTTTAAAAGCCACCATGAGCCCTTGGAGAGAGTCTGCCAATCATCCCCAAAGATGCCCAACGGAGAACACACAGTTGCTAGCACCTCCCAATTTCCACCCTTAACCTGCCAAGGAGGGGGCCAGATTTTTATCTTGGCCCCCGACTCCCCCTCCTACCTGCACCAGCTCACAAAGGGACCTCTGCAGGTCCTGTAGAAAGATGGCATTCCCCTGTTCTAACAGGTGAACGCTGTCAGCATGATAAAGCCATGGCTGATCAATTGTAATATTGGGGTTGGAAATTTTCCTCATTCTATTTTCCTTCCCTCCTTATCTTGTTTCCCATTGGCTTTATTTCCATTTATATTTTATATCAAGACAAAACATTTTAATAAAAAAATATTAAACCTTCACAAGGTCTTACATAGAGAGCCTCCCTAGAGCATCTATACTTACCCTGACTTTCTGCTACCAGCTAGCATTAACAATGACTGCTCCTTTCTTATTAGCAAAATGCATAGTTCCACATTGAAGTGAATTGTTTTTTGAGCTTCCACTGACAATCCTAACTTTCTGCTGCATCTATCATAATGTTGGTTAAAATAATTAGCATAGCAGGCTTTCCAGAATAGATCCTTTCCACCCACAATTTTTTAATTTACATTAAAAGAAGAATATTCCAATCATAAGTATATTAATATTTGATGGTGGATATATTATTTTTATTGATAATCTTTGGAGATCAGAGCTCATTTGGAAAGAATCAAAACTTCAGTATGGAGCTCTACTTTGACCTTGTCAAGGTGAAACACTTTGGCATCAATTAAATACAAAGCTTTTCAATCCCATAGGTGATACTAGCAATTACACAAATACTTTGTGAAAAAGCATTTTAAATCCTCATAGCCTGATTATTCTATTCTAAGGTTGAGAAAATATAATATCTTGGCTTGGAAAGTTTCTTACTTTAATCTTTACTCAATCATTTCTGGAATGCACTATTGCATCAAATTATTAGGTCAACTTGGGCTAATTAAATTGAACAGGGGCAAAAGCATATTCATTCATCTTTTTCTGACTAAAAGGCTGGTAGATAAAGATAAAGGTTTCCCCTGTCCAGTTGTGTGCAACCTTAGGGAAGATAACAGCATTTATTTGTCTACTCACTTTTGAGTAAATAAATTTCAAACTGTTAGGTGACCAGAAGCTGGAACAAATGACAGGAGCTCACCCCATCACACAGTGCTCAGGACTCGAACCTGGACTGTCAGTTTTCCAACTGATAAGCTCAGTATCAGGATATTAATAACTTTAAAATTGTTATTTATTTCAGTATGGATGGTAATATACATGATGTCAGTTCAGTATAAAACACTCTGAAAAATCTGTTAATGAGATCTGTAGACAATTTATTTTATTACATTCTGTTTAGAAACAAAAAAAAAAAGAATTTGATTGAGGAAAAACATACCATAGACAGAAAGACACTTATATATCAAGACTGTTGGTATTGTAACAAGAACTTGTTTGCAAGCTCCTAACAAGAACTTGTTTGCAAGCTCCTAACAAGAACTTGTTTACAAGTTTGATTTACTCTCTATCCGCAGTATTCCTACATAAAAAGTTCACGTTTTACTAAAGTAACATAAGTTCTCTTATACTATCAATAGTGTATTATCTAGCAGAAAGTACAGTTCCCCATCCCTCAAAATTAATTTACTTTTTAAATGGGTGATTTATCTTAGATTCTCTAAGTGAATAGTAACTGAGGTAGAGGTTTTTTGCGTAACAATCCTACTCTAGTATGGGAAGACATTTTGAGTTAAATGTGGAAGTGACTTGCTCTTAGATATCATCAAAATGTCTGTCTGTCTCTTATATTCCTGGAGCAAGACCATGGACTGAAATCCACTATTTTCAGATTTAAATAACACTTTCTATTGGGAAACACAGCATTAAACAGAAGGCAATTTGTTAAATGTTCAGGGAGTATTTTTTCTCTGCTGAATTTATCAGATTAGGTTCCGAGAAAGGTGTCAGCTTTGGTCTAATGGCACTCCAACAAGATAAAAAAGGGAATGCAGCATAGAAGAGAAAAATCAGCTCATCAATTTTCTAACAGTCATGCAGCATGTGGCAAAGAGTTCTTAGCAAGGCAGAAATCATGTTTTGGAGGGAGAATTTTCAAGCACGCCAACTCTAACACCGCATCAATTAAGCAATGTTGAAACCCCACCCCAAATTTCCTAAAATCCTTTGCTTTTATACTTGCTGGGAATGGCATCAAACCCCCAAGAGGTAAAGCTGCAAGCTTATTTCCTTTTACCATACAGGTTCTGTTGTCTTCTCAGTAACCTCCTGTATCTAGCATCTAAGAGTGGGTTATCCACTCTAATGTCTTCTTCCTCCCCCGACTGGGACCACTTCCCTATTGCTATATCAGCCCCCTCTGGTGGTTCCTCAGGTTCATCCAGGTCATTTTCTCCCTCACTCTCACTCTCTGCATCAGCTGGCAACCCCACTGGCCCAGGGTATCTAGAGGAGCCTGGCTCATCCTGTTCGGAATCTGACATTACCAAAGGTGGACAAGGAGCACTCACAACACTATCTTTCTATCATCTATCTATTATCATCAGCTGTCTATCTCATTCAGTTTTGGCCACCTGACCCTTCGATGATCCTAGACAATTTTTAATAAGAGAACAATATAAATAAACTAAAAGTCAAAGGGACATGACCATGAACCTGTCCAAAGACCTTTGAGAATAACCATGTTTTTAATAATTCTGAAAAACTTACTGTGTTTTTTGGAGTATAAAATGCACCAGAGTATAAGACACACCTTAGTTTTGGGGGAAGAAAATAAGGAAAAAACTCTATATACCAGGTATTCATCTGATTTTATCCCCTGGTTAGAGCTGAAAAAAACTTTTTTGGAGGGAGTAGCAATGAAAATAAGCCTTCAAAGGCTTAGGGCTGGAAAAAAATCCTTCTTCAGAGTAGCAATGAAAATAAGCCTGCAAGCCAGGAAGATCTTTAGCACCTTGTTAGGACTGAAAACAAAAAGCTGCCAGAAGTTGTATAAATAAACTTTTGCATGATATTCTAATTTTTCAAGTTTCACCTGTGCCTGCTCTATGACAAAAATATGGGGCAAAAGGGAGGCTATTCTAGAGGGCTTTAGAAAGAATCTTCCAGTCTTTAATTCTATGAGGGCAACCTTCTTCTGCCTATAGTATTGGCCTGAATTTTGATTTCACTTCTACAATAAGCTTTATTGTGAGTTGGTATATGAATCTAGAATGGAAAGGCAAGATACAAACAAAAGCAAATATATAACAATACTGAGGATTTCTTTCTTGCACAGTGCAAATTGTTCCTGCTTTTTTCTCTTCAGCCTTTGGCAATTTCAAGAATAATAGAATAGCTGTTCACATTGGGACTTAATACATTATAACAAGAAAATAGCTGATTATTTCTTCCAGAGTAATTTTTGAACTGAGCTAGCATTGGTTATTGGCAATGGGGATGTGCATTTTTTAATGAATTGTTTACTAAGGTAGAAAGAAGTTCAGATCCTTTCCAACTTTTTCTTCTAGAATAAGCCTTTTGACCAAAATAAGTTAATTACTGTCTTCACCAATGTTCCCAAAGAAACTGTGATTAAAATGCATACATTAAACAGTGATGGATGGAACGTTAATTATAACCTGTGAGGCAGCAGCTTTTTCTGTGGGTGTTATAGATGACTACACACAAAGTTCTCCATGGTAAGTTTTCTACATGCCATCTTCTTACATTTGACACAGGGTTTGTGTCATTTAGAGTTCAATGGCCATTATGAAAAGGCCAGCAAGTTTGTCATTGAGAAAGTCAACACACCTGTCAGCTAATATTGAAGCTGATTATTGTTTTCTGATAGGGGTAACTGATGACTGGATTGTTGTAATTGTACAGGTGATTTATTTTACGTTTCACAGACACACTGGTGTGGTCAAGTATGACAGAGTGTGACAGACAGACAGACAGGCAGATAGACAAGTCAAGGAAGCTATTTGCTCAAATTAATACACTCTGTACTAATTGTGAACATAGTTTAAAGCTTCTTGAGAAAGGTAGTTTGATGCAACACATTTTAGGCAGCAATACAGTCTTTGGAACCATTGAATCCTAATGAGCACATAAGACAAAATAATTTGTTTCATGCTGCAAAATTAGATTTACAGTTAGTGAGTTTCTTGCTCCATTTTATAGCAAATCAAACTATGGGCTTATTTAAGTCATACCCTGTGGATTGGAAGACAGGGATTGCTTTAGCCTCACAGTTTGAGCTAAAACATGCTGGGATAAAAAAAGCAAAGAGTAACTTTCTGGGAAGTAAATGCAAGGATTTGAGCTAAGCAGAAAGAGAGAAGAAACCAATTGTACAGTGCTCTTTCATATGAAAAGAAGAAGAAGCTGGGAATAGCCTATTTGTTTTTGAGAGTTAGGCAATGGGAAAAAAAATCATACACATTTGCCTATTGCTCATTCAAAGGAACTGTGATATACCCATATGTGTAGCTCTGTCATAACTTTCCTAATCTGATGTTCTCCAGATGTGTTCAGTTTCAACATCATTGCACATAGTGGCTGAAGCCTGAGTGAACAGATCTCTTCTATATCTGAAAGTACCATGTTGTGTAAGTCTGCATTAAACTATTTGAGAATGTTTTTATTGTTACTTAGTATGTGACGGAGAAACTTTTTCTGCCCCTCTTCACAATTTCAAGCAACTAGCAAGCATCTACCTATACTGTGATTATGAACAGACAAGCAATTTGTTAACTAATGCAGCTTCTGGCAAAAGGAAGTGGTGGCAAAACTGCAAGAGCCTCAGAGGAAACATTTTCAATTTCAAGGCACATGCTGAGATACAGCTGTGCCAAGGCATGCATATTTATTGGACCTGGATAAGAAGCAAATGTGAAACTAATTAAACTCTAGCAGTGTCAGCCATGGTGGCTAGGATTTGGTTGCATTGGCTTGTGGCCTCCAAGGAGATATGAACATTTTCAAAAATATTTTTTTCTGATAATAGAATAGAGTTATGCTAATAGATGTTTTTTACGTAGATCAGACTACCTATACATTATTCACTAGATGAAACATAGTCCAATCAACTATATATTCAGCTGCTGTGGGATTGTTTCGTATATACCACCTACGGACTTGAGTGATGGTTGATCTAAAATCAATCAATCAATAATAATGATTCAGATCTTCCTATAGATCTGATGTCATTCAATGTTGCCTTCTATATTGTACAGAGCACCTGCCAGGATATGGGTGATGAAGAGAAGTGGGAAAAGGAACACAATGAATGTACAAGGAAAAATTGGAGAAACTGTAATTTTACTTGCTTTCTACGTTTCCATCTCCTCCCCCACATCCTGGATTCAAGTTGTGCAGGTATGAGAAATATTTTGCAATGATTAATATAGCCAAAGGAGAAAAAAGGAGAATGAAAGTAAGAACCAGAGAAAGAAATAAGAAATAAAATAGCTAGAGGCAGTAAGAAAGTTTTACAGACAACAGAAGATATAGCATTTGTGATCAGGAAGATGGATTGAGCTATTTATTTAGATTTCTATCAAAAAAGAAACTGTTATAGAAAAAGATATCTTCTTTTCAATAATAGAAAATAATATGTTATTGGTTGATTAAGCACATGCCATGATCTGGAATCATTGCTTGTTTATCTTAGGTCATGTTTGCAGGATTGAATGAAGTTAATTTAAAAAAATTAAATTTAAAAATTATATTAAAAACTGCAGAAAAAAACAATTACTGTCAACCTGCCCTCCATTGAGGACCTTTATACTGCATGAGTCAAAAAGAGGGCTGTGAAAATATTTACTGACCTCTCGCAACCTGCACATAAATAGTTTCAACTCCTGCCCTCAAAATGATGTTATATAGCACTGCATACCAAAACAACTAGACACAAGAACAGTTTTTCCACAGTTTTTCTGCCAAACAAATAATTCACTCACCATTGTCAAATTATTCACTATTACTATTAGTATTAATCTCCTCATCGTTTCTATCACCTATCTCCTCCCACTTATGACTGTATGACTGTAACTTGTTGCTTGTATCCTTATGATTTATAGTAATATTGTTTTCTGATTACTTATTTGTACCATATGACAATCATTAAGTGTTGCACCTCATGATTCTTGACAAATGTATCTTTTCTTTTATGTACACTGAAGCACATACATCAAAGACAATTTTATTGTGTGTCCAAGCACACTTGGCCAATAAAGAATTCTATCCTATCCTATCCTATCCTATCCTATTCCACTCTACTCTTCTCTACTCTATTATATTTTTTAGAAGTTTCAGTTAAAACAAGTTGAAAGGAAAGCTTTTTCCTGATTCTTGTTAGATGGTAGAAAAGGCACAGCAGATGAGACAAAGTAAGATTTTTTTTAAAAAAAAAAAGCCTTCTCAAGCTACAGCAAGAGGAAAGGTGGTAAAAGAACAAAATAATAACATTGCAATATGTAAAAACAAATGGAAAAAGCATAGTTGGTTTTCCTGGCAAGATGAATGTGTTTAAGTGTGGCACATATAACTGCACATTATGGAAAGAAAGAACTGAAGACTGTTTTGAGTCACATAAGATAGTTTTTGAAAAAAAAAGTTTATTTTACTAAGGGTTGGGTGACAACACATATAGCTATTAAGAAGCTCAATCACCCAACAAAACCCTACATAAATTAGCTTTAATAATAAACTAATAAAAGGGCAGTCGATACCTAAACCCTTGCTGATTACAGAGCGTTTCAAGTTTCATTCATGCAAACAGAAAGAGGGAAAATCCATTGCAGCATGCAGAACTGAACTTAAAAGCTTGCAAATTTAGTAAAGAGTTAAATGGCATCTTGAGGATCGGCTAACTAGAATTTTGGAAGAAAAAAATGAAAAAAAGATTTAACAGAAGCAAATTTAAAACAGCATTTGAAGTGGCTGTATTTACATAGAAATGTCTGGTAGAGATACATTAGAACAGTCAGGAGGAAAAGACTAGGCCAAAGTGAACAGAACTACCATTGCAGCAGACCAATTTAATGCATATTTAAAGGATAAACTTACAGAAGATGCTTTATTAAAGGGGAGCTTATTCAGAATGCTTGTCACTCAGGAAAGTGAACCATTTGTTAAAGATAAACAAGCCATGACTATAAAAGGAATGTGGTACTAAGCGCTATGGATAAAAACATGATCATGAAAAAGGTGGTATATAAAAGATCAATATGCGTGGAAACTAACTGAATTGAATGGAAGTTGAGGGATTTTTTTTCAAATATTTATCATACCTGTTGTTTCAGTAGCTAAAAATAAATATATGTAAAGAGCTGGAGACTCTCTGGGTTTGCATGCAAACCAAAGAAGGTTCTGTCATTAGATTTGGGGTGATCTATATACTCATTTATACATGGGATGACAAATAATGTAGAAATAAGAAGCTTTCAACTAAGTTTGTGGAATTAAATGCTCTAACATGTATCTGTATGGAACTGAGTTTACTCTCATCACTGGTCATAAGTGACTGTCATTCTTCAACTCCTAAAAAGAAAATCTTCTTATGCTCTTCAAATGCAGCATTGGTCACAGTTCCTTGAAGGATCCAAATCTGAAAATAATTCAGGAAGATCACAACGAGCCAAACACAAATGTACAGTATTATCTCGTTTACCTCTAGAGAATTCACAGTGAAAAACTGAGATTTATTTGGTCCACTTTCTCTTTGATATTGATAGATTTTCCATCACAGCTGATATGGTGCAAGGAGAATTTTAGAGATTTTATGCTGACTCAAGCAGTGTTCCCTCTAATTTTTTGGAGGGGTGGGCGGAAAAGTATAGTGTCTGAGCGGCAGTCCCTTCGGGACTGGGCGGCACAGAAATAATAAATAAATAAATAAACAAACAAACAAACAAAAAACCCACCCTGTTTTGTCTCAGAGAATTTCAAAATAAAATACTGTACTGTGTGTCTATAACAGTGAGCTCATAATAGGGCAACTCTATCAATCTCAAAATGCCACTTAAATAGTTGAGCTAGTTTCAAACTAGATTTTGATTTTCTTTCTCTCTTCCTTACTCCCATTCTTTTTCTTTCTCTTTTCCTTCCTCTCTTTTTTCTATTTGTTTCTCTCTCTTCCTCTCTTCCTCTCTCTCTCCTTCCCTCTCGGCTTCTGGGCAGGTTTGGAAAACTCTGAGTTGATGGTGATTTTTAAATGAGCAATTGCTCACTGCTCAGCTTAGAGGGAACTATGGACTCAAGATAATATAGCATATTCAAAAGATGCCAAAATGGCAGTTCATCCATGGAAATGCCCTACTTGCCATGTTAAAAAAAATAATAATCATGCAGACTTTGCAGAACTTTCTGGGAACACAATATTTTTATCTGTGGTGGGTGTATGTTCAAAGGGGCCAGTGATGTTTTAGTGACTTCAGCAACAACTGTGCATACTATACATGTAAATAGACAACTCTTTGTGAGACAATGAAGGACTGACAACAGATAATAATTTATGGCATAACAGTTTAAGGCATTTCTGAAAAAGAATGGAATATCATACCATGCATCAGTATGAGCCATGGTGAAACAGTGTTACAATGCAGTTCTGAAGGGTACTTCTATTGACTGCTGACTGCCTGCAATTTGGCAGTTCTAATCTCACCAGGCTCAAGGTTGACTCATCCTTCCATACTTCCAAGGTCAGTTAAATGAGGACCCAAATGATTGGGGGGAAATATGCTGACTCAGTAAACTGCTTAGAGAGGCTGTAAAGCACTGTGAAGTGGTATACAAGTCTAAGTGTTATTGCTATCAGTAATATTGTTCTTAGATCAATTTAGTCAAACTAAATTGAATAAAAATTGTTCAAGACAAACAGTTGAGGCAAGTTGTGTGCAAAACTGCTGATTAATCTGTAGTCATTTAGAGATTTTGTAGGTGAAAAGCTACTACAACTCTTAAATTTATAAGAAGATGAGTTTTTTATGTTGGTTATATTGAGCTATTTTTATTAGGCTATTTATTTTATTAGAAGATTAAACATGTCTATGATTTACAAAATACAGCTTAGTTACCTCCATATATGTAGTAATTGTTGCAGGCTTACAGATGTTAATTCTTCCAGATATTTTAATATAGCAAACAATGAAAACCCTATTGTTGACTATAGTGTTTTGTTTGATCAATAAAAAAAGACACCTCACTATTTGTTAGACTTGCCCCTATATCTTATCTACTGAAAGATTCTGAGATTGTTATAGCTGACTCTTAGCACACTTTAAATAAATATGTTTTAAAAATGTTGATTAATGAAGGCAATTCAGACTGTGAGCACCAGTTTCATTCCTTCCTGACTGGTTTCAGTCTCCAAGCTTGTTTATTTAGTGTCACCCATAGTCTGTCATGGCTGACCTAAAACTATCAAAAACAGCCACAATTGCAACCAAGCATAAACAAAAATCTGAACTGAAGGTGCAGAGGGACTGCTATTCTGCAGATAAGATCTATTGCTGTAATAGTCCTTGATTATCATGACCAAAGGGGTGGGAGTGGAGACAGAGAAACACCAAATATACAGACACGTTTCTATTTATTTACACAGCAAGAGAAGGGAAGCAAATCATTTACAAAGGGGAAGACATTGTGAATAGGTCTGCAGTCTATGCCAAAGTTTCTCAAGAGTTTATGAAACAAGATTTTGTCAAGGCTTGCTTCTGATGGCTTTGGTCTGGTTTTATTTTGTTTTACGAGGGGCTAATATGTGGTAAACAGAGATTGGAGGCTTGAAGAAAATTAATGATACATATAGACATAAATGTATGTATCTGTAGCAATAAACTTACCTGCCATGATTTTAAGTAAGGGTGACCAAATAATGCTCATTCTAAAGATTGTAGGGCTGTAATTTTCACCATGTTTCACCATCCAACATAGCTGAATAGGGTTGCTGAAAATTATGTTCTCTCTGTGTGTTTTAGAGAACAAAAGCTTGATAGATTAAAGAGTTGGAAGGGACCTTATAAGTCATCTAGTCCAACCCCCTGCTCAAGCAGGAGGCCCTACACCATTTCTGACAAATGGCAATCCAATCTCTTCTTGAAAGTCTCAAGTAATGAAGTTTTCACAATTTCTGAGGGCAAGCTGTTCCATTGGTTGATTGTTCTCACTATCTGAAATTTCCATTCATTATGTCTGCCCATCAGGTGCTTTGGAGAATAGCTTGACTCTCTCCTCTTTGTGGCAGCCCCTCATATACTGGAACACTGCTATTAGTTCCCCCCTAGTCTTTCTCTTCACTAGACTGTCCATGCCCAGTGGTCTCCTCTGCAGTTTTTCTAGAGTCTCAATATCTTTTTTATAGTGTGGTGACCAAAACTTCAATACTCCAGATATGGTCTAACTAAGGCTTTATAGAGTGCTATTAGTATCATCCTTGATCTTATTATTATTATTTATTAGATTTGTATGCCGCCCCCTCTGAGGACTTGGAGTGGCTCACAACAGACAATACAAAATACAAATCCAATATTAAAAAACCAATCATGCAATCCAAACAAATCAAACATAATGCGGAACAGCTGAGGCGTATATCAATTTCCCCATGCCTGGTGACATAGGTGGGTTTTCAAGAGTTTACAAAAGACGAGGGTGGTGGTGGTGGTCTTAACCTCCAGGGGGAGTTGATTCCAGAGGGTCGGGGCCACCACAGAGGAGGCTCTTCCCCTGGGCCCCCTGGTTGTTTTGTCAAGAAGGCCAACTCTGTGGAACCTAGTCGGTCGCTGGGATTCGTGCAGCAGAAGGCAGTCCCAAAGGTATTCTGGTCCAAAGCCATGTAGGGCTTTATAGGTCATAACCAACACTTTGAATTGTGACCGGAAACTGATCGGCAGCCAGTGCAGGCTGCGGAGTGTTGACGAGACATGGGCATATCTACCCATGATTGCTCTCACAGTCACATTCTGCACAATCTGAAGTTTCCCCCTATGTGGACTTAGACATATTAAGGACTATGCACTGAGTATGGTTTGCTAACCAGTAGTGGATCAATCTAGATTTGTGAGGTGAGGTTGTCTATCCCACTTTTCTTTAGTTTACAAAGAAGTAGGTTATGGTCTACTTTGTTGAATGCTTTGCTGAAGTCTAGCTACATCAGTGGTTCTCAACCTTTCTAATGCCACGACCCTTTAATACAGGTCCTCATGTTTATTTTATTTATTTATTTTATGATTTAGATTTGTATGCCGCCCATCTCCGCAGACTCGTGATGTTGTGATGACCCCAACCATATGTCTAGTGCCAATTCTCCCAACAGAGCTTTAAGATGATTGGCAGGAAGGTCAGAGGGAGACCCTCACTTGTAAATGCCTCATTGGTCGATTGTAACAATATGTTCCAAGGCCGCCAGAATAGAAGTTTTAGTTCCTAACACCATGGGAAATTTTTCTTTTCCTATGATCTTTGGCAACCCTATGAAATAGTCATTCGACCCCCAAAGAGGTCCTGGCCCCCAGATTGAAAACCACTGAGCTACATTATTTCTACAGTATTTCGCTGGTTTACTAGTTTAGTCATAGTGTTGAAAAATGAAATTTGATTGGTTTGGCATGATCCAATGGGTTTTAACAAACCCATGGTGGCTGCTAGTTATTACTTTATTCATTTCTAGGTGTTGACAGAACTGTTATTTTTATTATATTTTCCAGTATCTTCCCAGATATTGATGTTATGCTGATCAGGCTGTAATTTACTGGGTCAGGTTTTTTTTCTCCCTTTTTGGAAGATGGGAACCATATCAGTTCTTTTCCAGTCCTTTGGTAGTTCCCTGGTATTCCAGGATTTTGAAATATGTAGTGCAGTGATTCTGAGATTATATCTGCCAGCTCCTTTAGTACTCTGGGGTGTAATCTATTCAGTCCTGGTGATTTGTATTCATCAAGTTCAGACAGGTGTTTTTTTTACTAGTTTTTTCTGCTTATTTTAACTTTAGTTTCCAGTCTGTTTTTTGCAGTTATATTTCTGGTACGTTGGGCTATAGTTTCTTCTTATGTAAAGACTGATGCAAAGAATGAGTTAAGCAACTCTGCTTTCTCTCTGTTGCTTGCTACTTTCTTTCACCCACAATTTCTGATGGCATTGGTTGATTACTCTGACTGTTAGGAAATCTTAGTCCCAGGTTACTTTTCTCCTTTGTTACTTTCCAACTAAAAAATACTAGTGTTTCTTGTCTTGCTTTTTGGTGCTTTGGAAAATAGTTTGACCCCCTTGTCTTTGTAGGAACCCTTCAAATTTTGGAACAGTGCTGTCAGGTCACCCCAATCTTCCTTTCATGAGATTAGACATACCCAATTCTGTTACCCTTTTTCATGTTTTAGAATTCACCCCAACAATCATTTTTGTTGCTCTTCTCTGCATTCTTTCCTAAGTCTCTGACCTAGCTAGAGGATGACACTGAGATATCTCTCACCAGATGTTGGAGTGGAGACAGGGCTGATAGTTTATCTGGTGGAAGGCAATTTTCTGCTCATTCCAAGTAAGCAACCTCTGTGGACTCCTTGTCAGTCAAAAGGAGTGCTGATTTACCCCATCTTATCAAGTGCTTCAGAGCTGACGACTTGGCAGCACAAGGAAACAACAGTCAATGACTTAATAACTGGCCATCAACACCCAGTCAACAACTAAAAAGCCATATACAACAGGGCATTACATAAATACTATGCATAGAATATGTCAAAGCACACATTCTGGTGAAAGATGCTGAGGATGGGCTCCAGCACACATTCGAAAGCTTGGAAGACTAAACCTCTGGTGCCAATAACTGATCCAGACTGGATTCTGCAACATTACCCTAGGACACATATATTTGCCTTCATTCATCTCCTTAAATTGCCAACTGTATGGCATGTGAATACCTTACATCCACCAGGCTCACCTATTATTTAATAAAATATATTGATCAGGTAATAGTGACAGTTTTAGTTTGTGAGTTCCAGAATGTGTGAGCATGTTTTTTTTAAATTTTTATTATTGTTGTTGTTGTTGTTGTTGTTATTATTATTATTATTATTATTATTATTATCATTATTATTATTATTATTATCATTATTATTATCATAATCATCATTATTATTATGATGATGATTATTACTATTATTATTAATTAGATTTATATCTGTCCCTCTACGAGGACTCGGATGATAACCTCTAACATTAAGCTCATGACAAAAGTGATGCTGTAGAAACCAGCTGTAATAAAAGAACCACTTCAGTGCATTAATATTAGCAGCTGGACAAATTATTTGGATTATATCCTTTTATGATAATAGACTTCTTGGATGAGAAAAGATCAAGAATTGAAAAAAGTATCAAAAAATAAGAAAAATAAGTCTATTTCTGTATCGTTACCCAGGAAACTGCAGAGATGTGTTCATCAGGAGACAAGCTCAACTTGAGGAAGACTACTTTTGTTTTTCTTTTAGAAAAACGAGATAATGTATATAAGCTAATTTCTGTAATTTAATTCTGTGGCACAAGACAAGATGAAAGTTTGGCCAATGTCATACACCATGGATCATGGCTGAGTGAGGGTTTGCATGGGTCTCCATAGTTCTAACCCAACAGACCACGTTGCAGGGATCAGATTTTATATAAAATTTTATTTATTTATATGATTTATTTATAAGGACACCACAATGCTATGCAGAGTAGCAGTTCTGCTGCCTAAGATTGCTAGTTCTGCTTGGTTTACATTTGCATGCTTCCAAAGGTTTACCACAAGTGGTGAGCTAGCTCTGCACCAGAAAGAAAGATGAGTAGCTTTCCTGCAATGCCATTCAGAGTCCTCTACCTTCACTGGAGCTGCTTTGCAAACAGATATCACAACTGGGAAGGTCTAGTCCCAGCAGGATTCAAACTGTCTGCACATCCGCATTGGAGTGGTACCTATTTATCTATTCACAAATAACGTTGTTTTAAACTACTGAGTTGGCAGAAGTAGAGGTGAATAATAAGAGTTCACCATATAACAATAACAATAACAATAACAATAACAATAATAATAATAATAATAATAATAATTTATTAGATTTGTATGCCGTCCCTCTCCGAAGACTCGGGGCAGCTCACAACAGTAATAAGAAACAGTGTAATAATGGGACAAATCTAATAATAAAAATATATAAAAACCCCAACAATTAAAAACCATACAGCACATACATATCAAACATGAAATATAAAAAGCCTGGGGGAGATGTCTTAGTTCCCCCATGCCTGGCGATACAGGTGGGTCTTGAATAACTTGCGAAAGACAAGGAGGGTGGGGGCTGTTCTAATCTCCGGGGGGAGTTGGTTCCAGAGGGCTGGGGCCACCACAGAGAAGGCTCTTCCCCTGGGGCCCGCCAAATGACATTGTTTGGTCAACGGGGCCCGGAGAAGGCTAACTCTATCGGCCAACCTTATCAGCTGCTGGGATTCGTGTGGTAGAAGGCAGTTCCGGAGGTATTCTGGTCCAATACAATGTAAGGCTTTAAAGGTCATTACCAACACTTTGAATTGTGACCGGAAACTGATCGGCAGCCAGTGCAGGCCACGGAGTGTTGTAGAAACGTGGGCATATCTAGGTAAGCCCCACGATAGCTCTTGCGGCCGCATTCTGCACGATCTGAAGTTTCCAAATACTTTTCAAAGGTAGCCCCATGTAGAGAGCGTTGCAGTAATCGAACCTCGAGGTGATGAGGGCATGAGCGACTGTGAGCAATGACTCCCTGTCCAAGTAGGGCCGCAACTGGTGCACCAGGCAAACCTGGGCAAACGCCCTCCTCGCCACAGCTGAAATATGATGTTCCAATGTTAGCTGTCATGCAGCAGTGGTGAGTTGCTGCTGGTTTGGACCATTTCTTATATACCTGTGGTGGAAATTTCCACCTGCTCACCAAACCATCAGCAAGGGCCTTCTGTCCACACCCCGAACTGGTTCTACAGTCGCTGTGGCTGGCAAAGAACCTTCTGCGCATGTGCAGTGGATCATTTACACAATGTGACGTGATGCAAACTGGTAGGGAAACTAAGTGGAACCAACCCTTGTCATGCAGGGTAGGATTCAAACTGCTGGAGCAAAGTTAATTCCCAGAGCCATTAAGCCGTTGAGTCACTGAGCATATGATATAATATGCTACCCTTAACATTTATTCAATATATTGTTCCCTTTAGAAAAATGTGTACAGGAAAAATGAATGATCCAATAAGAATTAAATATAAGATCAGTTGATAGCCAGATTTGGCTAGTCAAATGTAAACTGCAGGAATGGATTGTCCAAAGACATCAGTGGAAACAGGAAAGGTCACTTACTCAAAGTAGCTTTTGGTTGCTTAGCTATTTAGCTTGTTTAAAACAGTTGGCAACTTCTCCTAACTATTGGCGTATACTGGTTCCTTTCAAAGCGACTTTGAAATGAAATCAGCAGTGATTCCTTCCAGTTCACCTAATGGAACCAGGAGTAGTTTCCATACTAAAACATATATCTTCCAACTTCCCTGCTTCCTTAGGCAATTATGATTCAGGCCCCATTTGTCTTTTATTCTAGCATACAGCATTCAAAAGCCAAAGGTAAATTTTATTGGCAAGGTATTTAACACTTGTTTCTGTGGACTGAGAATGCCAGACAGTATGTAAAGATTTCAACAAATCACAGACACCCTATTAAGAATGTTCAGTTCTTCATCCATTGGTAGAAAACGCAGACTTAATTCAGTTAAGGCAAATGCAATTTTAAAAAAGGACTGCCAGATCCTTCAAAGGAATGAATGGAAATACTTTTAGTTGCCTTAACTTCTAGCCCTGGCAAACATTTCTTCCTTGAATCACTTTGAAACTAATAGGATTTAGAAAGAAAAGAATATAATTGAGGAGAGGGCAAAGAGTGGAGTGATACAAGAAAATTACAAAGATTATCATAATGATGGGACCCCTAATTTATATAACTTTTAAAAAGCCAACTATGATCTTATAGATATCAACTTGTTTTATTTCATGGTGGAGAAAAATAAAAAATCTTATACCAGAAAAAAAATACAAAAACCTCTAAAAAGAGTTTAAAACAATTTATAATTCACATAGTTAGACGCCTGCATACCGTTCGTGGCCAGATCTTGCTGGTTACCACCGTAAGATCAGCAGCCCTAGACCTGTCAAACACGAAACAAGTAGCCAGACTATCTTCAAGACTGCCTTCTACCACATAACTCATCAGCTAAACAGTGTCAGCTGGCGGGTTCGCGGGGGAGGGCCTTCTCTGTGCTGCTCTGGCTCACTGGAACCAGCTACCTCTTGAGATCCAGACTAATGCTGCCCTATTGGCCTTCCAGAAAGCGGTAAAGACAGGCATTTTAGGATCCATATTCTTTATATTTTATACAAATGATCTTTGTGATCATATTATAAGCAACTGCATTCTCTTCGCCAATTTTGTAAAACTATTCAATATCACACACAATGCTGCTGCCCTACAAAAAGACCTTGACTATGTGTCAGAATGGTCAAACAATTGGCAACTCCAAATCTCAACCAACAAATACTCTGTTTTACACATTGGCAAAAAAGAAAAAGAAAAAAAGAATACCAAATACAAGCTGGACTGAACATGACCTTGTAGATGACATAACTCTGTCAAGGACCTTGGAGTACTCATCTCTAATGTTCTAAGTGCCAGAGGTTACTGTAATAACATTGCTAAAAAACATTAAGAGTTTTTAATCTAATCTTGTGTAGCTTCTTCTCTGTTAATATTGTACTACTAACTAGAGAATACAAAACATTTGCTAGTCCAACTCTCAAATGCAGTTCATCTGTCTGGAACCCACACTGCATATTGGACATAAATACAGTTGAAATAGTCCAGAGATATTTCACAAGAAGAGTTCTGCACTTTTCTGCTCACAACAAAATACCTTATTCTGCTTTAAATTTTGGGCTTAGATAATTTAAAACTAAATCACCTTCAGTCTGACTTAAGCAAATAAAAATGAAGAGAGTGGGAAAACTCCTTTTAGATTCTGCTCCTCCCCATACAGCTCCCCACCCTAAGATAAGAAATACTTATAAAATGTTTTGAAAATATAGGAAACCAGTGAATATCCCATTGTTCCTGGTTTTAAATGTTCTCTATGAATTTAAAAAGCATGAAATCAAAAATACTTTTCATACAACCATCTGGACTGGAGGCTTCACTGGAATAACTTTTATTTAGAATATTGAAGTTGAACTAGACAAAAATGCTAAGTATGCCACATGGAATAGCATATTTTGATAAAAACTTTAATAACTATTTGGGAGCGAGACATCTGGAATTACTTAGATGATAATTTCATGAAATGGTATAGTCCTATTGATAACTGATGTGTAAAGAGCAATAGTAAGGTGAAACATTACTATATTATTAATTTGTATATAAAGTTAGTGAAGTGACCATCTCAGGATATTCCACTTTCGCTTTCAGTAGAATTTATTCTGCAATAGAAAATCCAGACTTAGAATCTTGTGATTTTGTAACTTTCTCTCTTGCAGATCTTTTGATCAAAAAACAAAACACACCAGAAAAACTTGTCTGCATAGCAAGAGTGGGTAATCAGTAGACCTACTTGCAAAAAGACCTCTGCATGTGATTAGCCCAGGCACTAACAAGAATAAACAGTCTCTGTGGTAATTTGATGGGAAGGAAGGAAGGAAGGAAAGAAGGAAGGAAGGGAGCAAGGAAGGAAGGAAGGAAGGAAGGTTTCTACACGTTTTTGCCTCTGCACCATCGATATGAGGAACAAATGTGCTTAATAAGAAAAATAATTTATCTATTATTATTTTGACAGACATTTTAATACCTTCATGAAATACAGCAAGTGAGTCACCAAATGTTTGAGGCACATGATTTTTCATAACCTACCTATGAAAGCATATGATTGAATCTTCTGAATTATAGGACAAAATTCATAGAAATCTGCTTCCACACTTGTCTCATTGGCAGGATAGTATTCCTATGAATATTTTCTGGGTGGAAAAAGGTTATATACCTAGGTTTCTGCCAGATTAGCTGAACCGAAGGGGAACAGGAGAATCAAAGCAGCGATTTCTTAGCTGAAGGATAACTAGAAAGATGAGCAATTGTGTAAACAATAACACATATATGACTTATTATGCTTACAATTTATTTCTATAATTGAGAGCGTGTATTAGCCTGAGGAAAACTGGCTCCTTTTCTCATTTTCATTTTTGTACTGTTTGGCACATTTATAGTTGTAAACAAGATAAACATATGGTTACATTTCTCGTACGTGATTTGTGGTTCATCTGATCAAGCTGAGAAAAATCGTTTGGGTTCTTTTTTTTAACAACAACAAAACTTGTGTATTCTATTATAACCTATTATAACTCTCTATTTTCAGGGGTTATTATTGTCTGTAGAGAGAGGGAAAATGGCTTCAGGGTGAAGACAAAGTCTCAGCCAAGGAGCAAAATTTTGTATGATATTTCAAAGATAGAGATAGTGTTGTCATAATCAAATGATATCATAAATCATAATAGAACCTAGTTAGAATGAAACTCTTTGTCGCCCTGACATATTATAGCAAGAATATAATGTAGTGGCAAAGTAATAGCTTCATCCTCTGTCATGAAATGAATGGAAATTGGTAGGTGGAGATAGTTTTGGAGTCTATGTTTTATAGATTGAGGTTCAGCTGAGGTCTAATGCTGGATGAACTGTCTTTACACTCACAGAAAGTTGTATTTCCTTTAAGATTAGACTTGCCATAGTTTAGCTTCGGAATTTGTTTCCAAATGGTAAAATCCTGGAACTCGTGTTAAGTCAAATCAAACAGTCAAATCAAAACTATTATGATCATAGACAAACATAAGGTGCAGGAAATGAATAAGGTATAGTCAATAAAAAAGGACATGAAAATAAACAGGAAATTAAACAGTTAAAAAGGAATAATATGAATTAAAAGTGAGATTAAAATCATGCAGTTAAACTGTAAGCAGCTGGCTATAAAACCACTCTGTGGTGGCAGGCTGAAAAGCATCTGTGTTAAAACGTTAAAATACTGGGTGCTAACCACAAACTAGAAATGACCAAACAAAAGATTCCTGGTTATATGCCAATCAGGGGTAGGTCCCTCCCAGTTTGGACCAAACATAGTCCTTTTCAACCTCCCAGAGATCTTTTCAGAACTTTGTTGTTATATTCGCCTCTGGCTTTTCAATTTTCCTATCTGTTCTGGTAGAACTGCCTCTGGTGGATTGAATGTTTGATTCTGATTCTGATTATTGTTATTGTTACTGTTACTGTTACTATTATTATCATCATCATCATGATTATTATTATTAATATTATTATTATTATTATTTTATTTACAAAAACATAATACACAGCAAACAAGATTTGTATGCTGGATTTTGTATCATAATATCACCAGCTGAACACTCCCCAAGCATCTGTGATGCATTTTCATATGATGAGTGCAGATCCAAGTAGGGTGGCCTTTTGCTACTGTCAGGTAGTGAGTTTGTAAATGTTTATTGTTTTCAAATGTCGGCTGAGGTCTTTTGCCCAGTGTGCCGACTACCACTGGGACCACCAGTACTGGTTTATGCCGTTTTATTGTTATTGTTATTGTCATTGTCATTGTCATTGTCATTGTCATTGTCATTGTCATTGTTGACATCATCATCATCATTATTGACCCAGATATTCAGATGAGTTTGGCGTTTTTGTCTACCTATCGAGTCATTACCAAGGACCTGGGGTAGGCAAATCTAGATGTTTTACAATGTTACAGATATCATCGCAGGATGGAAGCAGTTGTTGTTATAATAATGATAATAATGATGATGGTGGTGGTATTTCTGGTGATTCAGAGTGTAAACTCAACTTCAAACTGAGAGTTGGAAGAAGACCCAAACAGGTAACCACAACATAAATAGATAGAAACAAGGGCATATAACTCGCCTGTAAGGTCTTATGTAGAATTGCAAATATACATATAACTACTGTAATTTAACTAGAAATAAGTACTTTGGACCTATGTGCCTGCTCAATCTGCCATGGCGATACTGAGGGACATCTTACTTATTTTTAAGACAGACTTATAATGAATAGTCTAAATCTGAGGATTTCAAGATTCACTTGACCCATCAGAGTCTCTTGTTATATCACATTGATGTGATACACAGGGAACAGAGTTTGTTATATCACATTGATGTGATACACAGGGAACAGAGTTTGATTTCTTTCATTTCTCTTGTAATTATACTTATTACCTCAAATTCACATTTCCTTTGTTTCTTTTGGCCTAGAGTAGGATTACACCTGGAGAAATTTTGCTGTTCCATTGCAGCATTGTGGATTTCAAGTTCTGTTTATTGTAGGTTCATTGATACACTTGCACAAGGGTGTGACAACGGAACACCAAATAATAATAGTCATCATCACCTCCTTATATTTATGATTTCAACATGAAAAAGATTATTTGCCCATGTAATAATCTTTTGCTATCTGTTTCTTCTTCCTCCATATTTTATGCTGCAGGCTGCTGTTTTGATAAATGTGTGTTTCCTCAGCTTTCTGTGATACTATATCATTGTGAGGTAAAATGTCAATATGGATAATGGCACAGCACAGTGAAAACACAATTTAATATTCAAAGGATTTCTGTAATTGTAAATTAGGCAATGCCACCCAATATCATAACATATTTCATGAGAAAAAGATCCTAAATCTATTTGACCTACTTTCATCTATATGTTTAGAAACAGGGCATCATAAGTAAACAAAGTAGCTGAGTCTCACATATGAGATGATTATTGTTTGAATTTATGATTCATGCCTTGAGCAAATTTTTTGTTTGTAGTCTCATTTGCAACTGTAATTTACAACTTTTCTAGGGATAGACTGTATATTTGGGAGGCTATATATTAGACATGCATTGTACTGGAACTGTTTTCTTGCTTTGGATGTAGCATATTCTGTGTTTCTGTTAGTAATAAAAATTCTTGGCAGAACATTTATTGTAGTAAATATGGAAATTCTTTTTTTAAATTGCATTCCCTTAGGAACGTCCTATTGTATTTACATTGGTATGCTTATTACAGCTAAATCTAACTGGTATTTAAAAGAATTGTTACTCTTTGAAAAAGAAGGAGATGAATGCAAGAAAAAATTAACCACTTCATTATTTCTAACAACTTAGGGCATGGATATTTTAAAAGATCCAGTTTTAAAATCATGATTTATCTACATTATGGGGGAAATATGACAGTCTTGTAAAGCTAATATTGGCCAAAATGCTGGACATTCTGATTGTTGTGGTTCAACACATCTGGATGGTACTAGATTGAGGAAAATTGCTATAAATTACTACAGCTACATTATGTTAAAAAGAAAGAATGTATTGGGTTCTTTCTCTTAATCCTGTCTTTAGAAACCAAGAGAAAATAATAAACTGGAAACACAACACAATACTGTATGATACTCTAGTGCCCCTTCATAGTCATGTCTTTGTATTTAAAATAAGGTGTGTTTGCTTATTCATGTTCAGAAGCATCACATTTATGATGTAAATAAGGCATACTATATGACTTTGGGTATACTAAAATAAGGCATACTATATGACTTTGGGAAGAAATGGAGGTAGTGACGGATTTTATTTTCATAGGCTCCAAGTTCACCCCCGATGGGGACTACAGCCAAGAAATTAAATAACACTTGCTCCTGGGGAGGAAAGCTATGACATATCTAGACAGCATACTAAAAAGCAGAGACATCACCTTGCCAACAAAAGGCTATGGCTTTCCTAGTTGCAACGTATGGCTGTGAAAGTTGGACCATAACAAAGGCTGAGTGCCAAAGAATTGAGGCCTTTGAACTATGGTGCTGGAGAAGACCCCTGCAAGTCCCTTGGATTGCAAGCCAATCAAACTGATCAGTCCTAGAGGAGAGCAACCCTGACTGCTCTTTAGAAGGCCAGATACTGAAGATGAAAGAGCCGGGGTGGCGCAGCAGATAGAGTGCTGTGCTTCAGGCCACTGAAGCTGACTGTAGATTTGTAGGTCAGTGGTACAAATCTCATCACCGGCTCAAGGTTGACTCAGCCTTCCATCCTTCCGAGGTCGGTAAAATAAGGACCCGGATTGTGAGGGCAACATGCCGGCTGTGTTAAGAAGTGCTATTGCTACACAGAAATGTAAAAAAAGACATATAATATTTGATAAAACATATTTTGGTATCTACTAGAATTGCTTTTGCGCAAAGATGGAAAGAAGCAGAAGTCCCAAAAGAAGATGAGGTAATTATGAAAATTATTGAATGTGCAGAGCTGGATATGATGGCGAGGTGGCTGAAGAACCAAGAAGAGTTGGAATTTTATAAAATCTGGGATAGGGTCTATATTTGGTTGAATAAAAGAAATTCTCCATGAACTTAAGGTTATATAAATTTATTACTCTGAAGTGTATTTAAATAGAGAAATGAAGTGTATATATATATATATATCACATGTTTTTTTTCTGAATTTGAAAATTAAGGGAGACTAGGATAGATCTATTTCGGCCTTATTTTGGCCTCATCAGCTAGCCATACCCACTTGGAATTGAACCTGCAATCTTTGCCTTGTAAGGCAGAGAATTATCCTCTAGGCTACAGTATCCAATCCCTTCAGCTTTGCACCAGGGAAGGGTTACATGTTTTTGTGTCAAATCATATATATATAATCAACAAAAGTTTTTCTTTTCTTTCTACGCAGACTTCTATTCTGAGCAGAGCGATTGTAGCTCCTTTTTTTGTTATGTGTTTTGTTTTGTATTTTTATGTATGTGTGTTCTGTCTTGTTTTTTTTTAATTAAAAATTTATTATAAAAAAAAGAAGTGCTATTGCTCACTTGTTGTAAGCTGCCTAGAGTCTAAGGAGAAAAAGGTGGCATAAAAATTGAATAAATAAATAAATAAATAAATAAGTAAATAAGTAAATAAGTAAATAAGTAAATAAGTAAATAAATGAATGAATGAATGAATGAATGAATGAATAAATAAATAAATAAATAAATAAAACTCAAATACTTTGGCCTAATGAGAAGGAAGGACTCAGTGGAGAAGAGCCTAATGCTGGGAAAGATTGAGGGCAAAAGAAGAATGAAATGACAGAGAATGAGGTGGCTGGATGGAGTCACTGAAGCAGTCAGCGTGAACTTAAACGGACTCTGGGGGATGGTAGAGGGTAGGAAAGCCTGGAGGAACATTGTCCATGTTGGGTCAGACTTGTCTTTACAACAAGCTACAACAACATGTGGTATTAAATATAAAATCCATTCAAATTAAACAGATCTTGCCCAGAAACTAGCAACATTCATTGTGTTCTGTCATCCTCAAGTATACAGTAATCGGGACACAAAGGGCAGGTATACATATGTGTTGTAGTAGGGGTCGGTTCCTCTTGGTTTGGAATAGTTTGCCTGAACCGGTAGTGACTCTCTGATGATATCGTGATGACTTCACGGACCTGGTTCAGTTGCTGACAGTCTGTGGGCATTGCCAATTTTTTATTTGTTTTGAATTTTGAAATTTTTTTTCTTTTGAGCATACACAGAAACTGAGTTCCTGGCACTGTGCAAGAGATTTCCATCTTGTTTTTGGCTTTTTTAAAAAAAAAGGTTTTTGGATTTTCTTTGGCACTGTGCATGTGCACTGTGGTGCGCTCACATGGCATGCCCACACGGGGCAGGAGGAAGTGAACTGGTAGCAAGGTAAGTTAGAACCCACCCCTGACCTGACCCATGTTTATTGTGTAGTCTTCCTTTTTCTTTTTTGATGAGTAATGTTTATTAAAAGAAACAATTATAAAGGAAATAGTGAAATAAATAGTGAAGAATAACAACAAAGCAAAAAAAGAAAGAAATATATTTAAAGAAGCATATTTATTCATATATTTTAAAAATGCGGCCGCGCGAGCAGTCATGGCTCTTCCCAGATATACCCATGTTTCTCCAACACTCTGCGGCCTGCATTGGCTGCCGATTGGTTTCTGGACACAATTTAAAGTATTGGTGATGACCTATAAAGCCTTACATGGCATCAGACCAGATTACTTACGGGACTGCCTTCTGCCGCACAATCCCATCGGCTGATCAGGTCCCACAGTGTTGGCCTTCTCCAGGTCCTGTCAACCAGACAATGTCATCTGGCAAAGCCTAGGGGAAGAGCCTTCTCGGCCCCGGCCCTCTGGAATCAGCTTCCTCCAAAGATTCGTACTGGTCCCACCTTCCTCGCCTTTCACAAAAGCCTTAAGACCCATCTATGTCGCCAGGCATGGGCAGCTAGTATATGCCCCCCTCTTTCTGACCATTAAATGTTATGTGTGAATGTGATTGAGTAAATGGACTGTTTTTTAAATTAACAGGTTTTTAGCTTATAGTTTTAACTATTAGATTTGTATACGTATTGTTTTTGCATGGTATTTTGTGAGCTGCCCTGGGTCCCCGGAGAGGGGCAGTATATACGTCTAATAAATAATAACAACAACAACAACAACAACAATAACAATAACAGCAGACAACAACAAAACAGCAACAACAACAGCAACAACAACAGCAACAACAACTACTACTATTATTATTATTATTATTATTATTATTATTATTATTATTATTTTCCTATCTTCTTTGGAAATACAGCAACTATCTTTATGCTCCCACGTTGCAAATCATTGTTCCACTCTTCCCTTAAACAAAGCCTTTTAATCAATCAATCCCAGAATCATTTTTATCAATTTTCAGCAAAAAGTCTATAAAAATTTCCAGTCTTTTACAAAGTAGTTGTAGTTCCCTCCTTAATCAAACAAGTCAATTTAGCCATTTCTGCAACCTAGGCCATCTTCACAATCTATTCATCCATTATTGGTATTTCTGTAATCTTTCATCTTTTGTGCATATAATAGTCTTGCTGCAATTGCTATATATAAAAAATCAATCATTCATGAGCCTTTTCTAGTTGAGGGTCAATAAGTCTAATAAGAAAAGTTCCAGTTTCATCTAAATGTTAATTTTTAAAACATTTTGTTTCACCATATGTCTTTGTGTCCAGTGTCTTTTTACTTTTTTACAAGTCCACCATATGTTCCCCCATGTTTTTCACTTTTAAAACAGAGATTAAAAGTACTTTTGTAGCTCTTAGATAATTAATCTGGCATCATACACTGATGATATATCACTTTAAAACTTGTTTTTTAAAAAAAGGTAAGGCATTGAGAATGTTAGACCTTTCAACCAGATTCCATCACATTGAATATTTTAACCAAAATTCTTGCATCATACATTCTTTAAATTGTTCTTCAAATTGCAACAACGTTTACACATTTGAACAATTACATAGTCATAATTTATGGATAACACATTTTCAAATTCTGTTTTATCATATTCTATTTCTGGTACTTTTTATTTATCTACATCAAATCTTTCTCTTAATTGTGCATATGAGAATCATTGACACCAAATCCCTCTGCAGTTCCCTTGATTTCATCTTATGCTTCCAATTTTAGGGTACTACCAAATTTTCATATATTAACCATTTTATTTGCCTGTGTTAGGCATACCCCCCCCCCCCCTCACACACACATAAAATGCTTCTTGATCTGAAGCTGAAAAAGTAGTTTTGGGCATAGTTTGCATGTATTCCCTATTCATATTGTGGCATTCCTCATATAATGATTTTTAAAATCATTAAAAATGATTTTAGGTATCATTTTTAGGTATCATTTAGGTATCATTTTTTAATGATCATCTGGATCTCAGTGCTGGCACCCTATATTTAATTTTATTATCCTAAAACAGTGATGGCGAACCTATGGCACAGGTGCCACAGGTGGCACGAGGAGCCATATCTGCTGGCATGAGAGCCATTGCCCTAGTTTAGCTCCAATGTGCATTTATGTGCCAGCCAGCTGATTTTTGGCACACATAGAGGCTCTGGGAGGAAGTTTCTGGCTTCCAGAGAACCTCTGGGTGGATGGGGAAGGCATTTTTATCCTCCCCCGGCTCCAGGGAATCCTTTGGGGCCTGGGGAGGGCAAACATGAGCCTCCTGGGCTCACCAGAAGTTGGGAAACCGGCCGTTTCGGGCCTCCAGAGGGCCTCCAGTGGGTGGGAGAAGCTGTTTTTGCCCTTCCCAGGCATTGAATTATGGGCCTTTTTGGCACCTGAGGAAAAAAAAAGTTCGCCATTACTGTCCTAAAACCATGCATAGAAATGCCACAGGAGTGCTCTGGAACAAGGCAGTCAGAAAAGGAAACAGTAGGTATGCAAAGGATATAGGGACAGTTCTATAAAAAAAATTGCTTACTCAAACAAAAGGGTCCATGTGTGATCTGGAATCACACAGCTCATAATTTCTTCAGGCTGCCTGCTTGCGCCTTCACAGTCTTAATTAAATTACAGAAGAACATCAAATTCACAAGACTGAAAGGGAAACTGCTTCATTTCACCTGGTGAATTAACTGTTTGAAAGCAAGCCACCTGCATTTATGGTATCAACTCGTATCAGCTATGCTTTGTGTCTCTTGCCCTGAAAACTGGAAAGCTGAATTACGCACTGCTGTGATTATAAATACAAACCTACAGGTGGCACCATTGTAAGGTTTTGCAGTTGAAAACAAATAATTTTCTGCACCTCTACAAGTCTTTCTTTCTTGCTGCTATATCACCAGGATTTAGCTAATATCATTACATACATGCAGAATAGCATGAGAGATATTAAAATATACCCCTTATCCTCACCTCAAATTCATTTCTGTTGTCTTTAACTTGAGCTGCAGTGGTGCATAACTTGTCTGAATATTGCCCTTATATAAAGCAGCCTTTCATAATGTTCAGCATGCTGGCTAGTAATTCTGGCAACTGCTGTTGCAACAATTGAAAAGTACTGAAAGAATGTCAAACACTATGGAAGAGTGGCCTAAAGTCGATTACAAGGGGTAGATCGAGGTGAAATGCTACCAGTTCGGGCTGATTCTCCTGAACCGGTAGTAAAAAATGGTATCAATTCACAGAACCAGAAGTAAAAAATACTAAAAAAAGTTTTTTAAAAAGTTCCAATGATCGCACATCAGACAGCTGATCTTTGGAACTTTTTTTTTTTTACTCTGAAGCTTGCTAGGCTGAAAACGGGGGGGGGATTCATTTTTGCTCTCAGCTAGGTCAAAAATGGGAGGTGAGGGTGGAAAAAAAGAAAGAGAGAGAGAGAGAGAGAGAGAGATGGAGGAAAAAAGAAGAGGAAGGAAGGATTGCAAACCTGGCACTAGACGTAGCTTCGGAGGATAATCCAAGCTTGGAAGGGACCTAAAGGTCATTTATCCTATCCTGCTTCAGCAGGACATTGTCAAAGTGAATTTCTGGCTTCTGATCTCCAGTCATATGACTACATAGATACGCCCACTTAGTCACATGACCTCACCAAACCATGCCCACCAAGTCACACCCACATAACCGGTAGGAATTTTTTAAAGATTTCTTCACTTCGGAGGGAAGGGGAGAAGAGAGGAGAGGATGAAATCACAAAATGCAACATGGTAATAGAAGTAGCATGACAGTGGGAAAGAAAAGTAAAGATAGTGTCAATAGTGATATGCGCCTTGGGAGCAAGACCAAAACATTTGGAGCATCACTTCAACACTATCAGCATTGACAATATCAACATCAGTCAATTGCACTTTGTAAGCTTAACTTGGAAGGCTAATCCTGCAACAATACCTTTAACACCATCAAACAAAAACATCTGCCTATCCCAGATCTTTGAAAAGGACTTAATATCAGGATATAAATGCCAAATCCAGTCTAAACATCTGGCTAATTGTGTGAGGAGCCATAGTAATAATAAACATGAAAGGGTCTAATAGTAAATGTTAAATAGCCAATATTAAGAGAGGCATCTTCATTATCACCCTTAATATTCATTATTGCAACAATCTGATTTTCAGTGAGTATGAATTAAAAATGGATTTTTTCAATTAGCAAAATGTGTTAATAACAATCTCACATTTGCTTTATGTGAATGATTTGAAGGTTTATTGAAAATCAAAAACTGAAATACAGTCAGTAATAAATACCATAGAAATTTTTAGTACAGATTAGCGGTGGATTGTTCCCAGTGTGGCCCGGTTCTGTGAACCGGGAGTGGTAGTAGTGGGAGGCTCCACCCACCTGCCTGGTGGAGCATTCTGTGCATTCTGTGTGTGTGCACAAACCATTAGCCACTACTGGTACAGATATAGCAATGAGATGTGTCCTAGAGAAATGTGCTACAATAGCAAAAAACTGTCAGGTGTCAACAACCAGATCCTCCCACCAAGAATTCAATTAGCTATGCATAGGCTCAAGTTTATACACAGAATCTTCTCAAAGATAGTTTGCACCTGATGAGATCAGATAAAATCCACAGCATTCAAGGGAGGTGGGGAACCAGACTTCTCCCTTTTGTCTCCATGTAGGGACTAATTACCCATCCAACAAAAGCAGGGTAAAAATCACAAACAGCAATGGAAATGAAATGCTGAATGGCCAAATTATGAGTAGCCATCAAGATGAAGCCTATCAATATTTTGGAATTTTACATTTGGATGGTATCAAACATGGAGAAGTGCCATAGGTTCAGCATCATGACCCTAGAACATAGGCTCAGCATTCAGACAGATCTTGACAGACTTGAGTGCTGGGCCCTATTTAACAAAATGAAATTCAAAGCAGAAAAAAGTAAAGTCCTACACATAGGTTTAAAAAAACCCAAAGCATACATATAATCTTGGAATCGTAGTGGACAACCAGCTAAACATGAGCCAGCAGTATGCAGTGGCAGCCAAAATAATGCAATCCTAAACTGCATTAACAGAGGGATATAATCTAGATCAAGGGAGGTTCTAATACCATTTTATAAAGCCTTAGTTATACCACATCTGGAATATTGCATCCAGTTTTGGTCACCACACTATAAAAAAAGATATTGAGACTCTAGAAAAGTGCAGAAGATAGCAACCAGGATGATCAGAGCACTGGAGACTAAAACATATGAAGAATGGTTGCAGGAACTGGTAATGGCCTATGCTCACATTAGAAAAACACCTTTCAGCTGTGGCGAGGGGGGCGTTTGCCCAGGTTCGCCTGGTGCGCCAGTTGCGGCCCTATTTGGACCGGGAGTCATTGCTCACAGTCACTCATGCCCTCATCACCTCGAGGCTCGACTACTGTAACGCTATCTACATGGGGCTACCTTTGAAAAGTGTTCGGAAACTTCAGATCGTGCAGAATGCAGCTGCGAGAGCAATTATGGGCTTCTCCAAGTATGCCCATATCACTCCAACACTCCGCAGTCTGCATTGGCTGCCGATCAGTTTCCGGTCACAATTCAAAGTGTTGGTTATGACCTATAAAGCCCTTCATGGCACCGGACCAGAATATCTTCGGGACCGCCTCCTGCCGCACGAATCCCAGCGACCGGTTAGGTCCCACAGAGTTGGCCTTCTCCGGGTCCCGTCGACTAAACAATGTCGTCTGGCGGGACCCAGGGGAAGAGCCTTCTCTGTGGGGGCCCCGACCCTCTGGAACCAGCTCCCCCCTGAGATTAGGATTGCCCCCACCCTCCCTGCCTTTCGTAAACTCCTTAAGACCCACCTTTGCCGTCAGGCATGGGGGAACTAAAACACCTCCCCCTTGCCCATGTTGTTTTGTTGATTGATTGACTGTGTGCCTGTTTTTTATATATACTGTTTTTTATGAGATTATTAATTTCAATTGGAACTGGATGGGTGGGCATTGGATTTGGTATTGTGTACTGTACTGTTTTTTATTGTTGTTGTGAGCCGCCCCGAGTTTGCGGAGAGGGGCGGCATATAAATCCAATAAACCTAAACCTAAACCTAAACCTATCTAGCAAAGAGAAGGACCAGTGGAGACATGACAGCAGTGTTCCATTATTTGAGGGGCTGCCACAAAGAAGAGGGGCCAAGCTATTCTCCAAATCACCTGAAGGACAGACAACAAAGAATGGAGGGAAATAGATCAAGGAGAAATTAAACCTAGAAATAAGGAGGAACTTTCTGACAGTGAGAACAATCATTCAATGGAACAGCTTGCCCTTGGAAGTTGTGAGAACTTCATCACTTGAGACTTTCAAGAAGAGATTGGACAGCCATTTTGCCAATGATGTAGGGGGTTGGATTAGAATTCTACAAGGTCCCTTCCAACTCTGTTAATCTGTTTGATACCATGAGATGAGGAGTTCTATTTATACCTTATGGCCACGAAATCTGCCTGGATGACTTTGGGCTAGTCCAGTCAACTTCTCAACCTTTGTAAGAAGGCAAAAATCTACGTATTTGAATATCTGAAATCCACATGCTAGTTTTCGTCTGTACATGAATTTTATAATTTCAGAGACAAATCTTGAAAAAAAAAAACTCAGCAAGATCTGGCAGATGTCAGACTTACTTCCAAATGGTGAGTACAGAAAATAATCTTCAAAACAGACCTGGAAACCACAGCAGGATAAATCAAAATGTGGGAAATACAGGGAAAGGTGTAGTGGCTCTAGAAATCACACTCATCCCACACCATTCTTTGATGGCGGATTCTTATATTCAACTGAAAAGTATTATCTTTAATTGAGTCTGCAGGTGAGGCAGGATAGCGATGGAAATATTTGACTTCTAGGCTCTTGAGTGCTTCACCTTACCACAAAGTGATTTGTTATTATTTTCTTACCAAAGGTTTTTGATTTCTTAGTCTAGTCTACATCCCGGGAATTCCTTGGAGGATTTTTATGTGCTATGTATGTATGTATGTTAAGTGTTTTATATATAAAAGTTGGTTTACAACTATTAAAACACTTATTGTATAGTATGCTTGGAGAAATTCCAGCCAAGTATTGACCATGCCTAAATATGATTTACCTCAACTTTTTAATGGTCAGCAAGAGCTGCCACCAGAATAAGGTTACTCTTACTTCCCCCTCAACTTTTGACAGGGCAGTATTTGAAGCAGCATTAAACTTTGGGGATAATATCAATAGAAGATTGTATATATGGAGAATTCTAGCATGGTGGGAATGAGAATTCTCACCCTATTGATGAAAGCCCAAACACACTGGGCAGGCTATGTTGCTAGGATGCCAGACCATTGCATCACTAAATAGCTCCTCTATGGTGAGCTATCTAAAGGAAAATGATTGCATGGGGGACAAAGGAAGCAATACAAAGATACTGCATGTTGAAAACCTCCTTCAAGTCCATCAATATCGACATCATCTCCTGGGAAACCCTACACCAAGATTGATCAATATGTCATATGATGATCCACCAAGGCTGCCAGATATCTGAGGACATCAAACTAAAATCAGATTTTCCCCAGAAGTATGAAAGAGGCACTGTAGCAGAAACATAGAAACACGAAGATTGACGGCAGAGAAAGACCTCATGGTCCATCTAGTCTGCCCTTATACTATTGAACACCACAGCAGAAGAGAAGGAAGCAGTCCACAAAACCAGAACTACAACTGCTGCAACAATGGTGCCCATATATTTCTGCGTTTTATGTCCTTACCAGCTACCTTCAGACACATTGTGAACAGCCCACAACCTGTTAGATGTCAAAATCCTCTTCAAACACGATGAATGAACACCAGCATGGTAAATTTAAAAGGAAAACAAATGAACTATTTCTCAAAAACTATGTAAACTCACTCAGTGATAGGCAGAAGGCTTTAAATCAGTGTTTAAAGATGTTTAAGATATACAGACTTCAATTTTGGCTATGCTGGCTGGGGAATTCTGGGAGATGAAGTCACCACATCTTAAAGTTTCCCTATTAACCACATCACTGTGATTTTATGTGCCTTAAAAAATGTCTAATGCATTGCTATACGGGGCTACTGTTCTACTTGAGCTGAGGAACCAGGTGCAAAAGCCTTTACATTTAATCCTATATGAAATATCCTATTTACCCACCGTGGTTAATTTTTCACTATAGCAAAGCCTCTTAATCCAGAAATATATTTGTGTATGACTTTCCTAATGAACAAATTTTGAATGCCTTTTGTTTTAGAAGTAAATTGCTCTTTTGATCATTTAGGATGATAAGCCATTTCATATACGTTGAATAAATGTAGCATCTTTAGGATTGAACAGTGACTTCTAAATATTCCAAATAAGGGGAGTGACCTACAAATAAGTAAATGTTTATTACAGATAGGCTTCAACTTACAACCAAAATTGGGACCAAAGTTTCCATTGCTAAGAGCAAGGGAGTTGTGAAGTGAATTGTATAACCTATTTGACGACCTGGATTATGAGGGCAATATGATGGCTCTGTTAAAAAGTGCTATTGCTAACATGTTGTAAACCGCCCTGAGTCTAAGGAGAAGGGCGGCATAAAAATCAAATAAATGAATGAATGAATAAATAAATAAATAAATAAATATTTAACAACCTTTTTGCCATGAGGATAAAGCAAAGCAAATCATTGCAGTTATTAAGTTAATCATGCATCCATCAAAACAAATTCATTCATTCATTCATTCATTCATTCATTCATTCATTCATTCATTTATTGTATTTATGTTCTGCTCACTCCGAAATGGACTCTGAGCGGCTAACAACGATTATAAATACAATACAAGTAAAAACCAGTAAAAACATCACTAAAATCACATATATCATAAAAAACCATGCATACTAACAATCAATATTAATACCAGGCCTGCCGGAAAAGCCAGGTTTTAACAGCTTTCTGGAAAATCGGCAAGGAGGAAATAATGCAAATCTCTAGGGGTGGAGCCGCCATAGAGAAGGCTCTTCCCCAAGGTCCTGCCAATCGACATGGTTTGGCGGATGGGACCTGGAGAAGGCTGACTCTGTGGGCCCTTACTGGCTGCAGCGCGGTATGAGGGAGAAGGCGGTCGTGTAAATAGTCTGGCCAGTCCAGCTTCTCCCATTGAATGTGCTTGTTGGAATGTCACAATAGTGACCACGTAACTCCAGGATTCTGCAATCATCATAAATACATACAGGTTGTCCCTGTGCTTGTATTTTGGGGATACTGCAGGACTACAATGGTCAAAAGCATGTGGACTGCCATAAGTCACTTTCTTGGGTGATATTATAACTTCAAATGACTGGTTATAAGTCAAGAATTACCTGTACCTGTATTCTTATGTTTCTATGCTGAAGTGTCACAGTACATTTAATTGGCTTTGCTATGCTATTGTAAATAAAGATCTCTTGAAGGCATATGCCTTTCCAAAACCCAATTTTGAAGCAAGGAACAGACAAAACTGTTCAAAGGTTATAGTGTTTGTGTGTGTATAGTTTTTCTGTTGAGTTACCTCGTATACCCAAATATTTATTTATTTATTGGATTTGTATGCCGCCCCTCTCCGGAGACTCGGGGCGGCTAACAGCGACAATAAAACAGTGTACAATAGTAATTTGGTATTAGAAATGATTAAATATCCATTAATATAAAACCCAAACATACATACATACCATGCATAGAATTGTAAAGGCCTAGGGGGAAAGAGGATCTCAATTCCCCCATGCCTGGCAGCAGAGGTGGGTTTTAAGTTGTTTACGAAAGGCAAGGAGGGTGGAGGCAGTTCTAATCTCTGGGGGGAGTTGGTTCCAGAGGAAAAGGCAAAAGGAAGCAATATGCTCCCTTTCATATTTGGGTATACCATGTGACTTGACAAAAAAATCTTCTCTCTGGCTCAGCTGATAATGGAGAAGAACTTGTGGCATAGAGGGTAAAAGTACTGCCTAACAAGGCAAGCAGCCCAAGTTCGATTCTGAGAAGTGTATGGCTAGCTAAAGAGCTTGAAATAGCCCTATACTATCCCCTCTTTGTTTCTTAATCAGCTCTTTGTAAGTTTGAATATATATATATTCAGGCAACCGATTAGGTCCCACAGAATTATCCTTTTCCAGGTCCCATCAGACAGACAATGTTGCTTGGCGAGGCCTAGGGGAAGAGCCTTCTCTGTGGGGGGCCCAGCCCTCTGGAATCAGGTCCTTCCACAGATTTGCACTGCCCCCATCCTCCTTGCTTTCCGTAAGAGTCTTAAGACTCATCTATGTCGCCAGGCTTGGGGAAATTAGTCTCAGCCCCCTGACCAACCAAATGAGATATATGTTGTATGATTGAACTGGTATGATTGTTTTTAAATATTGGATTTTTAGTTTGTAATTTTAAATTTAATTAGATTTGCTGTTGTACTATATTGTTATATTATATGCTGTTAGCCGCCCCGAGTCCTTGGAGAAGGGCAACTTACAAACTAATAAATGAATGGATGAATGAATGGATGGATGGATGGATGAATATCACAGAATATATATATATATGGTTTTATATATATATAGGTTCAAATCCTAATAAAAGGGTGTGGCTATCTGATGAAGGCAATACACACTCACACATTCATATTCAATATGCAGTATTGATATTGGGACCAGCTCTTTAAATAAAATAGGACCTCACTGGTCTCCAGAGAAAAAGTGCATAAAGCAAAGTAAATGATTTTCTGTCAACACTAAGTAGACAGGTGCTTACATTGAACAGCATTCTAATATGTCTCTGAATATTTATGTCTTCTTTTTCAAATGCATTGCACATGAATGTCATAGCTGTCAAACATCTGAATATAAGGAGATAAAAATGAAATTAATAAAAGGCAGATCAACGTTTTGTTCATTTCAAACATTTTTCTCCAGTGCTTGTTTGGTTTGTTTTATTTTTGGATGTTAGCAATATTTGGGTTTCTTTTCACACAGACAACTGCCCACCTCCTCCCCTCAAAAGCTGAATAATTTTTTTAAAAAATGATTTCTGTTTCTTATACTTTACAATCAGAAGCCATTTACATTATTTAATCACAGCAACCATATGATTAATGCAACATTGTTAAGATATGTTTTAGAAGAACTAAAACTCTTTAGTCCAAATGATTAGTTATGTGATTTACACCCTGAAAATCTGTAGCACCTTGTATCATGTTTATATGCAATGTTCTTTTGCAATTTTACTTTGAGCTTCTTTATGATCAAAGATTATGTTTTTACATCTGCTGGTTAAACTGCTTTGAAAATGCATCCTATAATCAGTGATTCAGGCAGATTCAGCAGATGTCCTTAGACATCTGTCTCTCTTGGTTGCGCTATTACCTACCTCTTGTTCTGTTAGAAGGAGAGCAGAAACATAGTAGAAATGTTTGGAGTTTAAAATACTCTAATTTCCCATGTGACCACAGTTCAGAAAATATAGGGAGTAGGAATTTTTGTCCACAGGTTTCAGAATAGGGCAGCAAATATTAATTTTCAAACATATACCAAGACTCATTTTTTTGCCCTGCTAGGTTTACATGACTTGAAACTAAATATCAAACAAATGATAGTTTGTGTTCAGAGTAAGCCCCAAAGTTGCAATTTATTTTTCACATGACTCCGCCCACCCCCAGCTAGATTCTAGTTCAATAACAGGCATTCTGGAGTTTAATAAGAACTCTATGCAGGGGTGGCAGCAGGCAGGAAGGGGTGGAACACAGTTCCATTGGCGGAAATGAAGCTGTGTGCCCAGCTCCAGCTGACCGTCCCCCCCTTCCATTCTCCTCCTCCTCCGAAAACGGCAGGGAGACCAGCACTGGCAGGAATTGCAGGGGACCCATTTCCTCCCCCATCTTTTCTCAACAGCTGATTGGCACCTGTTCGCCTAGCTCCCCAGTCTGAGGCAGGGGGCAATCCAGGAAGGAGAGGGCGGGAAACACAAAGCAAATTGCCATCCCAGAGAGTGACACTGGTGAGGTTGTAAGTCGAGGACTTAACAGTTCACTTGAATGACCAGGTGGGAGTTCAAGCCACTCCCACCTGATCACATGGCTGGCAAGCCACTCCTACCCAGTCACATGATCATCAAGCCACACCCACAGTGTGGCAGTAAAATTTTTGGCTACCATTATTGACTCTATGGACCCTCTGATAGTTAATGAAGAAATTAAAGTAGTTGAAATAATATCAAAGAATAGGAAAGAGACTCAGGTTAGGATTCCCTATCTTTTAAAAAAATTAAATCCTTCTGCAGTGCTCTTAGGTCCTAAAATACAGATTTTCCAATTTGTTTATATTTTAGAAAATGCAGGAGACAGGCAAAGGCCAAACAAACAAATAAATAAACCCCAATCCCATTTCTGCACAGTCTAAACTTTTTTTTAAATCTGTCCTTCTTCGGGTATATTCGCTGCTTTAAAGTTTTGTGCAAATACTATTCTCTCTGCAGTTATAATATGCACTGTTTTTCTGGTCTTAATTCAATCCTACATTTTAACATTTTTTCTAACCATATTTGTATTTTAATCCAAAAATATATTGCTTCTGTGCATGTCCAACACATATGATAATAAGATCTGTGAATTTCATGATATTTCCAACATTTTGCTGGCTTATCATTAAACATTTTTGCTATTTTCTCCAGTGGCATGTGCCATCTTTGAAACATTTTATACAAATTTTCCTTATATGCTGTTGCCATTGTTAATTTATAATTTCCTTCCCATAGCTGTTGCCATATCTCTAATTCAATTATATAACCAAAATTTCTTTCATTGTTTCTTTTGCCACTTCTTTTTCCATTTTTACCTGTAACAGGTAATCATTTTGTTAATCATTTTTTCATCTGCTCCTATTAGTATCTCATCCAGTTCCAACTTTCCAAAATTAAAACTATATCCTTTAACATCCTTTTTATGCCTTGATTGTATTTGCAAATATGTATACCAATCTAACTCAATTCATACTTTTTATAATGGTTGCTATTTTCCTTACTCTCTTCCTTTGTGGTCTTTAATATGTGCTTAGGATGCTTGGGAACTTTTTTAATATATTCACATGTTAACTAGAAAAAAAATTGTTTACAGCAACAGCTTTTGTTAGCACCAATATAACATTATAGAATTTTACCCCTTGAAATGACTGTATTTTCCCAAAAGGAGCATGTTGGTTTCCCTCCCTATGGATCCTGAGGAGAAGCAGGTAATATTTTGCAGATGGTAATTGAAACAAACCCAGTTAAAAGTGTGATTAAATGAAGAGAGCAAGCATTGAAATCAAGTGAAGGCAGAGAATCAGCACCCACAAACAGTGAAGGGCTACCAATTTTTTTACTATCACACAGTGGACATGGTTTATGCAGGTCACCCTGCATTTTCTTTTAACATCTTTCAGTGCAAATTGGGTGCTCTGGGGTGGAGCTCCATTTTTGCTACCCCATTGCATTCCCTCCCATCAGGGCAGCAGCCCACCGCTGCCCACAAAGAATCAGGAGTGAAGAAGTTGCTATCCCCCTTCAATGGAGTGATGAGATACTTACTAGCCATACATACCTTCTAGTGGCGGCTTCCATATGGTTTGCATCACGTTGGAAGTGTGTGTATTGTGCTTGTGCGCTCACTTCACTCTCACATATGCCTATGTCACATCGGGGAAATGATCCTATATGCATATGCAGAAGCCTTTAGGCATGCGTGGAGGTTTCTTTGCTAGCCACTTTCAAGGAGTGGCGACCGAAGGATTGGTTCAGGGGCATGGCCAGTTCGGCAAGCAGGAGCAAATTTTTGCCAGTTCAGCAAGCGGGAGCAAATTTCCACCGCTGGTTCAGGGAACTGACATGAACCAGCACCACTGATGCCTTCCTCTTATTGCTAAGAAGACAAAAGGTATGGTAATTTACTGTTGAAAACAGTGGACAAGAGGATATTGTGGAGACAAAAGAGGAGAAGAATTCACTGCTGTTGCTTCAAGGAGGACAGAAACAAACAAGGGAAGTGTAACCTCCTTTTCCATAATATTCGGACTACTGTTCGACTACTGTAATGCTCTCTACATGGGGCTACCTTTGAAAAGTGTTCGGAAACTTCAGATTGTGCAGAATGCAGCTGCGAGAGCAGTCATGGGCTTACCTAGGTATGCCCATGTTTCACCATCACTCCGCAGTCTGCATTGGCTGCCGGTCAATTTCCGGTCACAATTCAAAGTGTTGGTTATGACCTTTAAAGCCCTTCATGACACTGGACCAGAATATCTCCGAGACCGCCTCCTGCCGCACGAATCACAGCGACCGATTAGGTCCCACAGAGTGGGCCTTCTCCGGGTCCCGTCAACTAAACAATGTCGGTTGGCGTGCCCCAGGGGACGCCAACTGGATCCGTGTCTGGATCCGTGTCCCTCCTGGTTGGTTTCGGCCAGCAGGGAGGTGACGCGGAGCTGGGCCCAGGAGATTACCAACGCTTCCTTGGGGAGGGGAGTTTTTCCATCACTCTATAAAGAAGCGCTTGTGCGCCCCCTCCTCAAGAAGCCCTCCCTGGACCCAGCTGTGCTTAACAACTACCGTCCAGTCTCCAACCTTCCCTTTATGGGGAAGGTTGTTGAGAAGGTGGTGGCGCTCCAGCTCCAGCGGTCCTTGGAAGAAGCCGATTATCTAGGTCCCCGGCAGTCGGGTTTCAGGGCCGGTTACAGCACGGAAACCGCTTTGGTCGCGTTGATGGATGATCTCTGGCGGGCCCGGGACAGGGGTTTATCCTCTGTCCTGGTGCTCCTTGACCTCTCAGCGGCTTTCGATACCATCGACCATGGTATCCTTCTGCGCCGGCTGGAGGGGTTGGGGGTGGGAGGCACTGTTTTTCAGTGGTTCCCCTCCTACCTCTCTGGCCGGTCGCAGTCGGTGTTAGTGGGGGGTCAGAGGTCGACTCCTAGGTTTCTCCCTTGTGGGGTGCCTCAGGGGTCGGTCCTCTCCCCCCTGCTATTTAACATCTACATGAAACCGCTGGGCAAGATCATCCAAGGACATGGGGTGAGGTATCATCAATATGCGTATGATACCCAGCTTTACATCTCCACCCCATGCCCAGTCAACGAAGCGGCGGAAGTGATGTGCCGGTGCCTGGAGGCTGTTGGGGCCTGGATGGGTGTCAACAGACTCAGGCTCAACCCGGATAAGACGGAGTGGCTGTGGGTTTTGCCTCCCAAGGACAATCCCATCTGTCCGTCCATCACCCTGGGGGGGGGAATTATTGACCCCCTCAGAGAGGGTCCGCAACTTGGGCATCCTCCTCGATCCACAGCTCACATTAGAAAAACATCTCTCAGCTGTGGTGAGGGGGGCGTTTGCCCAGGTTCGCCTGGTGCACCAGTTGCGGCCCTATCTGGACCGGGACTCATTGCTCACAGTCACTCATGCCCTCATCACCTCGAGGTTCGACTACTGTAATGCTCTCTACATGGGGCTACCTTTGAAAAGTGTTTGGAAACTTCAGATCGTGCAGAATGCAGCTGCGAGAGCAGTCACGGGCCTACCTAGGTATGCCCATGTTTCACCATCACTCCGCAGTCTGCATTGGCTGCCGATCAGTTTCCGGTCACAATTCAAAGTGTTGGTTATGACTTTTAAAGCCCTTCATGGCACTGGACCAGAATATCTCCGAGACCGCCTGCTGCCGCACGAATCCCAGCGACTGATTAGGTCCCACAGAGTGGGCCTTCTCCGGGTCCCGTCAACTAAACAATGTCGGTTGGCGGGCCCCAGGGGAAGAGCCTTCTCTGTGGCGGCACCGGCCCTCTGGAACCAACTCCCCCCGGAGATTAGGACTGCCCCTACTCTTCCTGCCTTCCGAAAACTCCTTAAAACCCACCTTTGCCGTCAGGCATGGGGGAACTGAAACAACTTCCCCTGGGTATGTTTAATTTATATATGGTATGCCTGAGTGTATGTCTGTTAGTATATGGGGTCTTTTTAAATCGTTAAATATTTTAAATCTGTTTGGATTATTTATGATTTGTTTCCACATGTTGTGAGCCGCCCCGAGTCTTCGGAGAGGGGCGGCATACAAATCTAAGTAATAAATAAATAATAAAGAGCCTTCTCTGTGGCGGCACCGGCTCTCTGGAACCAACTCCCCCCAGAGATTAGAACTGCCCCTACTCTTCCTGCCTTCTGTAAACTCCTTAAAACCCACCTTTGCCATCAGGCATGGGGGAATTGAAACACCTCCCCCGGGCATGTTCAATTTATACATGGTATGCTTGTGTGTGTGTCTGTTAGTACAGTGATTTTCAACCTTTTTTGAGCCGCAGCACATTTTTTACATTTACAAAATCCTGGGGCACACCACCAACCAAAATGACACAAATCTAATAAATAAATAAATAAATAAATAAATAAATAAATAAATAAATAAATAAATAAATAAATAAATAAATAAATACATACATACATACATACATACATACATACATAACCCCCTCATATATACAATCCCATGTAACATCCCCTTATAAATACAGTCAATCATCAATAATCCCTCCTCAAATTTATACCACTGTCTCATTTCTGGGTACTTCTCCTGTCTTTCCCCCTTTTCTCTCTCATGTTTCTCATTTCTCTCTCTTCCTCCCTTTTTCCCTCATTCCTTCTCCCTCTCACTTCTCCTCTTTTTCCATCCCTGTCTCTCTCCCCCCTTTATGCGTGTGTGTGTACAGTGATCCCCCGGTTATTGCGTCCCCGACCATTGCGAATGGGCTACATCGCGATTTTTCAACCCGGAAGTAAAAACACCATCTGCGCATGTGCGCCCTTTTTTCCTATGGCCACACATGCGTAGATGGTGTTCCCCGCCGGGCAGATCAGCTGCTGGGCGGCTTCCCTGGGTCTTTCCCCTCTTGCTGGCGGGAGGGCGAGAAGCCCCCCCCCAGCACCCGCTCGTCCTCCGTTCGCCCGCCCTTCGCCCGGCCACCCGCCATTTGCTCGCTGCTCGCCCGGCCACCGGGTTCGTTTGGCTTCGGGACTCAGTTGGGAAGCGGCACGGGTGTTTTAAAAGGTCTCTGCCGGCATGGGGGGCTTCTTAGCACCCCCCCAAACCCGGGTTGGGGGTTCGGGGGGGGTAGGAAGCCCCCCATGCCGGCGGAGACCTTTTAAAACACCCATGCCGCTTCCCAGCTGAGTCTTCAAGCCAAGAGCAGAAGTTAGCCTTGAATCCCTTTGAATCCCGCCGCTTCTGCTGGATACGGGCGATGGGCGGGGCGAGCTGCCACAGCCTCTGGCTTCCACGCCGCTCGTCCCACCCACCGCCCGTATCCAGCAGAAGCTGCTGGATTCAAAGTGCTGGGGTGGGGGGCTGTCGGGACACCCCCCACCCCAGCACTTTGAATCCCGCCGCTTCTGCTGGATACGGGCGATGGTGGGGGCGAGCTGCCACAGCCCCTGGCTTCCACGCCGCTCGTCCCACCCACCGCCCGTATCCAGCAGAAGCTGCTGGATTCAAAGTGCTGGGGTGGGGGGCTGTCGGGACAAGCCGCGCACAAAGGCCGAGGCGAGGCTGAGCAGGAGGAGAAGCCAACCAGCGAGGCGGTGGGCTGGGAGCCGCAGGTGAAAGGAGCTCGGGCATCGGAGCGCGGCGCCAGGCATTGTTCTCCGGACCCCGCCCGCTCAGCCCCGCGGCGGCCCTTTCCCTCTCCAGGCTGCGGGCGGGGTCCGGAGAACAATGCCCGAGCTCCTTTCGCCTGCGGCTCCCAGCCCACCGCCTGTCTCCTGCTGCCCGGTTTAGCCAGGACACGAGCGGCGAAATGACTTGGAGGAATGTGAAGCTGAAACCGGCCGGGACTCAGCTCGAAAGCGGCGACAGCCAGCGCGGAGAAGCCGTTCGCCGGCGCTGGCTGTCGGCGCTTTGGGGCTAGCGGCGACAGCCAGCGCGGAGAAGCCGTTCGCCGGCGCTGGCTGTCGGCGCTTTGGGGCTGAGTCCCGGAGCGAATTCGCTCCGGGACTCAGCTCGAAAGCGGCGACAGCCAGCGCGGAGAAGCCGTTCGCCGGCGCTGGCTGTCGGCACTTTGGGGCTGAGTCCCGGAGCGAATTCGCTCCGGGACTCAGCTCGAAAGCGGCGACAGCCAGCGCGGAGAAGCTGTTCGCCGGCGCTGGCTGTCGGCGCTTTGGGGCTGAGTCCCGGAGCGAATTCGCTCCGGGACTCAGCTCGAAAGCGGCGACAGCCAGCGCGGAGAAGCCGTTCGCCGGCGCTGGCTGTCGGCGCTTTGGGGCTGAGTCCCGGAGCGAATTCGCTCCGGGACTCAGCTCGAAAGCGGCGACAGCCAGCGCGGAGAAGCCGTTCGCCGGCGCTGGCTGTCGGCGCTTTGGGGCTGAGTCCCGGAGCGAATTCGCTCCGGGACTCAGCTCGAAAGCGGCGACAGCCAGCGCAGAGAAGCCGTTCGCCGGCGCTGGCTGTCGTCGCTTTTGAGCTGAGTCCCGGAGCGAATTCGCTCCGGGACTCAGCTCGAAAGCGCCGACAGCCAGCGCGGCGCGGCTGTTTTAAAATGTCACCGCCGGCATGGGGGGCTTGCCAGCACCCCCCGGACCCCCAACCCGGGTTTGGGGGGCTGCTAGGAAGCCCCCCATGCCTGCGGCGACATTTTAAAACAGCCCCGCCGTCCCCAATCTTCGGCTCCTCGCTAGCGCTGCGGGAGTAAAAACACCATCTGCACATGCGCAGATGGTGTTTTTACTTCCGCAGCGCTACTTCGCGAAAACCCGCTCGTTGTGGGGGGTCCTGGAACGGAACCCTCGCAACGAGCGGGGGATCACTGTATACGCACTCGAACCATTTCCAAAACCAGTTGAGGGCTGGTTTTTTTCCCTCTTTTATTCTTTTCAAAAACTGGGGGGAGGGTTCTTATTATTTGGGTGCTTTTTACAATATGCTTCAAGAATCACCTCTCTCTCTCTCTTTTGTTTCTCTCTCCTCTCATTCTCTGCCTCAATCATTTTATCATTTCTCCTTTTTTCTCCCCTTTTTGTTCTCATTTTTCTCTCTCTCCTTTCCTCTCCCTATCTGTCTCTTTTGCTTTCTCTCTCTCTTGCTATCTCTCTTTTTCTCTCTTGCTTTCCTTCTCTCTCTCTCTCATTCTCTCTCTTATTTTCTCTCTCTCTCTCTCTCTCTCTCTCTTGTTCTCTCTCTTTTTCTCTCATTTTCTTTCTCTCTCTCTTGTTCTTTCTCTCTCTCTCATGCTTTCTCTCTCTTGTTCTCTCTCTCTCTCTCGTTCTTTCTCTTCCTTTCTTCTCTGTGGAGGCCGGCGAAGGTTTTCCTTAGTTTGAATGTTCTGAGCAAGCTGGCAGGAGGATGGGAAGCTGCCCCTTTACTGACAGCCCGGGACGGGACTGTGAGAGGGGTGGGCATTTCCACAGCGCTCGGAGCGGCTAGCCGACGGATCGCCAGCGCCGCTGCAGCCACAGCTGTGGGAGGAGCCGCACCCCAAGAAAGCCGGAGAGAAGGACGGATCGGGCGGGCGGGGACAGCCACAAGTGGAAGCCTCAGCCCTGGAGCTCCCACTTGCAGAAGCCGCCCCTCCCCTGGCTATTGCCCACCGCTATTAGCGAGGAGAAGCCATGCGCGCGAGGGGGCCGACTTTCAAAACAACCTTTGCTGGCCTCCGCCTCGCGGCACACCTGACCATGTCTCGCGGCACACTAGTGTGCCGCGGCACACCGGTTGGGAAACACTGTGTTAGTATATGGGGTTCTTTTAAATCTTTAAATATTTTAAATTATTTGGATTATTTATGATTTGTTCTATCTTGTTGTGAGCCGCCCCGGGTCTTCGGAGAGGGGCGGCATACAAATCTAAATAATAAATAAATAAATAATATTTAAAGTGGGGGGAGGCGCTGTAGTGAAGACCGTTTTGTATCCATGGAGGCATTCCATATGAATGAGGAGACAGGAAAAACCAGGTTTTCAATTGATGAACAGCCTCTATGGATGAAGTGGTCCTCAGTGTAGGCACTGACCCTCTTCTTAGGGAGGGAAGAATGAGGCTAATATGGTGATTGAAGAGGAGTCAATAGAATCTATTACAGAATTAGCGTACATAGATTCCCTTATGCTTGTAATCCAGCATAAAGATCTCTACTTTCCTTTTTTTTTAAGAGGGAAGAAGAGGAATTCTCTGAGGATATCTTATCTAGTTTCCATCCTGGTTTGATTCAAACAAGTTTATCTCATAGGGAAAATATATGCAAGCTTCATTACAGATAAGGGGACTTGATACAAATTAAACTAGTACATATACGCTGTTCAAAGAAATAAAGGGAACACTTAAACAACACAATATAACTCCAAGTAAATCAAACTTCTGTGAAATCAAACTGTCCACTTAGGAAGCCACACTGATTGACAATCAATTTCACATGCTGTTGTGCACATTCAACTTTGTACAGAACAAAGTATTCAATGAGAATAGAGTATTTCATTCATTCAGATCTAGGATGTGTTATTTGAGTGTTCCCTTTATTTTTTTTGAGCAGTATATATTGCCTGACATTCCCATAACCTGACATTCCCATAACCAATGTTCTCTTTTTCTCTGTATTTCTGGATATATTAAGTTTATGCTTATCTGTATAGATGAAGAATAAAGTATGGCTTTATTTTACATTATTTTCAATCAGAAATCCTTAATTCAATTTTTTTCCTATTGGTACTTACTTTGAATTTATGGAATGTGGTCTTTGGCTAGTGCATATACCAAGAGTGGGTTCCTCCTGGTTTGGGCTGGTTTACCTGAACTGGTAGCAACCTGCTGGTGACGTCACCATTACATCACCAAACTGGAACGGTCACTGTCAGTCCATGGCTGCTGCCATCATTTGTTTTTTCATTTGAGCATAGTCAGAAGTTTAGTTTCCAGCACTGTGCATGCGGTCGCCATCTTGTTTTGGGCTTTCTTTTAAAAAATTTTTAAATTTTATTTTATTTTTAATTTTATTTTTAATTTTATTTTTCTTCTGAGCACGTGCAGAAGCTGAGTTTCTGACACTGTGCATGTGGTTTCCATCTTGAAGAAGCGAACCAGCAGCAAGGTAAGTTAGAACTCACCCCTGCTTGGAAGGGAAGTTAGCAAAGTAAGTTAGAACCTACCCCTCAAATTTTCAGTCCCAGAAAGTGGCTGAAAAATGCTCTGCTCCTGTTTTGTAGCCATGCACCATTTTCTGTCCTTGCCGCCTTCCCTTTTTATTTGGTTTTCCCTCCCACCCTGAAAGCAAAATGAAGTGAGGGAGGAAGTGGGGAAGAAGGATCCGAGAGTGGGAAGGGAAGGGATTGGGAAAATGAGAATGTAGAGGACTTCCCGGCTCAAGGAAGGCTTGGAATCCGGAATCCAGGGCATGCCTTTCTCCTTCTCTCTTGCAGTGCTTTCATTTCCAAAGTTCCCCCATCACTCTCTTTACCTGAAAACAGAACTCTTGAATGTTAAGGTTCAGTGCTAGCCATACTAATATTCCAAACTAATGAATCTTAATGTCTGGTTAAAATTGTTAGTACTTCCATTTAAAGAAGAAAAGCATAGCTTGGATTCTTGCTATGGTTTTTTTTCTCCTATATTCTGTTGTTTAGGTATAAATTTTATTAATGTAGAAATTTTGCTTAGAGCCTATTAAACAATAGAGCTAGCTGCCTGCCTGCAATCATGTATATCTATTAGGAAATATCTATTTGAAAGAGAGTAGGTTTACTGCCAAGTAAATATGCGTAGGCTTTACGTAGTTGAGAGATAGGTTATTGATTAGTATCAGGTGTATTATAGAGAGAAATCAAAACTTATGTTGCCCAGACCAGGTAGGTTTGTGCGCATGTATGTGTGTGTGAGAGAGAGAGGGGGGGAGAGACAAAGAAAGAAGAAGAAAGAAAGACAGAAAGAAAGAAAGAAAGAAAGAAAGAGAAAAAAAGAGAAAGAGAAAAAGAAAGAAACACAAAAGAAAAGGAGAGAAGAGAGAGAGAGAGAAGAGGAAGAAAACATCATAAATCCTGGCACTAGAACATAGCTTTACAAAACACTTTGAAACAGCACAGCAATTTAGGGCTGGGAGACATCTCAGAGGTCATCCAGTCCAACCTTCTGCTGCAGCAGGAAACCTTACATTGTCTGGATTATTTTGGTGCCTCTAACAGAGAAGTAAATTTGCCAGAAAGGAGAAGGCATTTAGTAGGACAAGGCTTCCATGCAGAGGAAGGCAGAGATAGTCTTTGACCTATGACCACAACTGAGCCCAAAATTTTGGTTGCTAAACAAGAGCATTATTAAGTAAGTTCCACAATATCCATGAAATCTCCTGGCTCTAACAGTCATGTTCAAATTAGAGAAGTACATCTGAAGGCATCTGTAATGTTCTAATGTAAAGATGTTATGGTTAAATGTGTGACGAAAAGTGGACTCTGGGTGTGTTTTTCCAAATGCAGTAAGTGAGATTGAGTGTGTATAATTTTAAAAGAGATGTGTGTGTGTGTGTGTGTATACATACGCATACAGTATATATAGTAGATAATGTATCTTTTTGTGTGCCTGTGTGTAATATGTATGTACACATATGGCCAGAGGTGGGCTGCTAAGGTGGAACGGTGACGTGTGCACATGTGGAAGCAAAAAACCGTGCCAAAATATGGGCACACCTGCAGATCTGCATGTGATTTTGCACATAATTGTGCTGGACTCCACTACCACTCAGAGCCATGGGGAAGAGTACACGTCACTGTTCCACCTTAGCAGTCCACCTCTGTATATGGCATATATATATAGGATTAAATCGCATATTTTGGATGTTCAGTAATAGTAAATAGATAGGGAAATTGTATCTCATTGAGGCCTTTGAGGCGAGGAGAGGCCAGACACCCTAACCCTAACCCTTGACATGAGTGATACCCACGCCCACCCAGTGACATGATCACCAAGCGACCCCCCCCACCCAGTCACATGATTGCCAAACCACTCCCACACAGTCACATGACCATCAAGCTCTTCCCACCCAGTTACATGGTCATCAAGCCATTCCCACAAAAATAAGCCACATCCACAAAATTAAGCCATGCCCACAGAATGGTAATAAAAAAATTTGGAACTCACCCCTTGCATATATCTATTATCAATATAAAAGAGGATGACATGCTCATAGGTTTTATGTGGGAGGGATGAGGATACTCAAAAGTTGACAACCCTAGTTAGTTAGTAAAGAAAGGAAACTGGGTATATATTAAATTTTAGTTTGTTCATAACTTTTTTCCTTTGAAAACACCCATATTGCTAGGCATTGCGTTAAATTCAGACTTATGTTTCTTCAGAGTTATCTAAAGCTGTCTCTGTAGATAATAGATAACATGTACACATGTTACATCTCTCTTTATTCACTTTGGAGAATTGCTGTGAGCACCTGGACTTGGTGAATGGAAGGCCTTCTTCCCTAACCATTTGCTCATGACATTACAATCCAAAATACGTAGAAGGAATTTAGTTACGAAAGGTTGTATTGTGCCAAAGGTATCTTTCTCTGGAATTTATTTGACATCAAATAGCTTTAGGGTATTCTTATGAAAGTGATGGTATGACAACAAAATGTATAGCATTTGATGGCTTTGCATTTGCAAAGCCATTCATCTGGCCTGCATGCTTAGATCATCAACATACCAGAACCCTACAACTCTCTGAGGACTAGAAGCACCCTTTTTTTTTTAACTGAGCAAGGTCATTGAAGATTAGATAATAAGTTGCAGAAAGCTTTGCGTATCCTGTTCCCATTCTGCCATTTTCCTTCTTCCCAAAACCAGGATGATGACATTTAGGATTTTCAGTCTAACTTGTCCAAGATGAAAAAGCAGAATGCTGGTAATATTTAGCAATGATTTGGAATGGCTGGTGAATTGGAAGTTCATAAGTTCATTTTAATTCAGACAAACACATGTTTTGTTGCTTATTGAAATGCAACCATTCCACTTTAAGCTGGAAATAGGATTGGAAACTTCATAGTTCTTGATACAAGTCATGTCAATAACACTCTTGCAAAGCGAAACTCATCTGTTACCTATTAACAAAGGCAGAAAATACTGAAATGCATAAAAATGAGAGATGTCTCTAGATGGGCCTTATTATTTAATCCCCCTTTTTTCAATGTGGTGGCATAGATGACTTTTCTTTTGATCCAAAAATATGGCTGTAGTTTGCAAAATGTGTTTGCCATATTAGGAGAACTGAAATGTAAGGTAATGGAAGGATTTCTTTAAAATTCCTCACAGTCTCTTGGCCACAAACAATCCCTTGCTGCTCAAGTGTAAATAGAAAGCTTTTGTGTGGTTTCTAACAAAATACAGTCTAGAAATTAGCATTCCATTCTGTTCTTTCCCCCCTCTGTAATATATTAAAAGAGCCTCCAAAAAAGAATGGCATTTATGAACCATTTGCACATGAGCAAATTTATCTCCATGGGTTCTTAAAAACTGAGAAAGATTATGGAAAATATTCTAATGAATGAAGGTGAATGTATCTATCCCAGAATAATGTCACAGGATCTAATCTGACTTGGTCACTGGAACCAGATATTTAATCTTCTGATATTTTGGACTCATTCTGAAGCCCATTCCCTGAGGATGTGCAATGCCAAAAAAATAATAATCCTCCCCCACAAAAAGCTGAAAGCAAGATGGCGACGCATGTGCAGTGCCAAAAACTCTGCTTCTGCACATGCACAGAAGGAAAAAAAAACCCATAAAAATAAAAACAAATTCAAAAACAAATTCAAAAAAGAAAGATGGTGTTGTGGTTGGCTCTGGGCCAGTTCCTACTCCAAGGACTGTGGATGTTGGTTTGGGAGAATCCTCACGTTATCAGACACCGGTTTTGCTGCCAATAGCTTCGGACAGTGAGGATTCTGTGTCAAGGGCAGATTCTGGGAGTGAAGCAGGATCGGATGATGAGGTAGTTATAGGCAGCCCATTAGCTAAAGACCCCATTAGTGAATCACCATTAGATTCAGAGGAAGAGGGATTCATAGATGCTCGCAGGCACAGGTTTATGACGAGAAGGGAACAATTGCACAAGTATTATAGAAAATAAGGGAGAACACCTGTGGCTGGGGCAATTAGGCTAATGGGGCTGCTGATAAATTGCCAGCGTCGCTGAGAGCATGCGTGGGAGATTATCCGTGTGGTGAGAGACAAGTGCTGTTTGATTTTGGACTGCTTCAGGATTTACCAGGACTTTTTGAATATTTCACAGTTAAGTACAGCTTGAGGACTCTTGAAGGGGGGTGGCTGTGATGTCTTCACAGCTGCCTTTATCTGCTCTGCTTTTGCTTTTGCTTTTCACATCATTCCAGGCTTGTGGTTTGTGGGAGAGCACTTTGGTTGATTAAAGTGCTTCTGTACAATATTTTTCTTTTGATAAACCGACTCTTTGTTTACTTTACAACAGTGTATGTGTTTGAATTTACACTCTGGACTTAATTGGGGCTCGTAATGTGAAGCCTGGCATAACAGATGCCAGTGCCCATAAACTAGTATCAACCAAACTGGTTCCATGACATCATTATGACATCACTAATGGTTTGCTACCAGTTCGAGTGAACCGGTCCAAACCAGTCCGAACCCACTCACCTTTGTCCTAGTTGTAAGTGATTGAAAAGCAATTGCTTTGGAGATAATCTGTATCTTTGTTTCCTTTCTGATTCCTTATCTCTATATTTTGTTTGACCCCTTGAACAAATGCAAACAAACTTTAGAAACTGACCCAAAACTAACCAGTCTCTAAAATCTAGCCCTTCCTTCCACAGATTGTTCCCATTACTATCTGAGCAAGGTGAGATTCTGTTCTTGAACAGCAAGTAATTTGCACACAAAAAAAAGATCCATAGAGAGAAAATAAAAATGTTGTTGGTTTCCTGCTCCTTTCCTGCCCCTCTCCAAAAGCCATACAATCCATCTGTTTAATCTAAACAATCTGGCTGGGTAAGAAAGGAGGGGCAATTATACAGGCTGTGGAATCTGACACACTGCATTATAGATGATTTTTGAAAGGGAGACATTATTGGTTCTGCCCAAAATGTGACTGAGAAGCTTCATCATGTATTAGGCATGCTTTGGGCACTGCAGTATGCAGTCGGTGTACAAACTTTGAGTTAATGTATTCTAGAGGCACTGCATAAAAAGGGTATTCTGGGTTTCTGTCTAAACGCAGCACGAAATGGCTATCAAGTTTAAAAACTCTCATGTGATGCAGTGTAGTTCCACCAAAATCATTTCCCTTTGAACATTGTGCTTATACAATACCTATCTTATAAACATCACAGGATGAGGGATATATATATAGCTGCATAATAGGAGGACATGCTAGAGGGAAATGAAGTTTGCAAAATTTAGGAAACACTATAATTAATGGGATCCCAAAGGAGATCATGACACAAGCTGGATCAGGTCTTGTATGGGACACCTTCTCTTTTCTGTGCACAGGAAGGACACACAAGGAAGCAGGAATTCAGATTAGGTGAGCTACTATAAATCTGACATTTCCCGACTTTAGTTTGTAGCCTAAATAACCTCTTCTTGAAATAGATAGGAAAAAAAAATTATTTTAACAGCAGCAAGAAATGTAGAATTCATTGTGGTAAAACTGCAGATGATACAGACCCCCCCCTTTTATCCCAAAGCTCCAAGTTACAAATGAAAATTATTTCACCTGCCCCTGAACTGTAGACATTTTTGTTGTTGAACTAACCCGGCACCTCTTTGATGGGCCAACTTGATGAATGTGAACTGTACGCTGTTCAGTAGGTCAGAGAAGGAAAAGGAAGAGGAAAGAGAGCCAGAATTACAGGGAAAAGTTATTAAGCAATATATATGTCAAATTCAACTTGCCCAGGACACTAAGGCTGAAGGCTGTTAAAACTATTAGCAGAATTAGTTCATTTTAGAAATCGCGGAATTATTTGTTTGCCATCTGTTTTTTAACCATCATCGTACTTTTAAAAAAACCAATTCTGCGTGACGTTAACAATTGTCCTTCTGTTTTGGAAATTGCTTTGAAACTGTTTTCATTCTTTTCAAATGGAATTTTCTGAAAGTAACATTTCAACTGTCCTCCTCCATAGATATATCTATATCTTGATTTTATGGAGCCTTAATCATAGGAAGCAAAGCACTGAGTAGCAGCTTATAGGATCTGCTTTTCAATCTGTTATTTTGGGTTCAGATATCCAGTGGAGAAAAGGAGACCTAGCCCTTGATGCCCCTTTTCTTTTCTCCCACTGGTCAGGGCACTGCAAAATCTAATATATTATAATCTACATTACATGCAAGCAAATCCTATTGATTTCAGTGTCATGTATGTATAGTTTCCCCTGAATGGATTAGCAAACGCATCCCTATGCACAGTATCTAATATAGTGATTTATAAATAATTGGTACAATTAAAGCTTGATTTTGATTCAGATGAGTACAAATCTTCCAAGGACCGCTGGCACTCCAACTCCAGCGGTCCTTGGAAGAAGCCGATTATTTAAGTCCTCAACAGTCTGGATTCAGGCCCGGCTACAGCACGGAAACTGCTTTGATCGCGTTGATGGATGATCTCTGGCGGGCCCGGGACAGGGGCCTGTCCTCTGTCCTGGTGCTCCTTGACCTCTCAGCGGCTTTCGATACCATCGACCATGGTATCCTTCTACGCCGGCTGGAGGGGTTGGGAGTGGGAGGCACTGTTCTTCAGTGGTTCTCCTCCTACCTCTCCGGTCGGTCGCAGTCGGTGTTAGTGGGGGGTCAGAGGTCGAGCCCGAGGTTTCTCCCTTGTGGGGTGCCTCAGGGGTCAGTCCTCTCCCCCCTGCTATTTAATATCTACATGAAACCGCTGGGTGAGATCATCCAAGGGCATGGGGTGAGGTATCATCAATACGCCGATGATACCCAATTGTACATCTCCACCCCATGTCCAGTCAACGAAGCAGTGGAAGTGATGTGCCAGTGCCTGGAGGCTGTTGGGGCCTGGATGGGTGTCAACAAACTCAAACTCAACCCAGACAAGACGGAGTGGCTGTGGGTTTTGCCTCCCAAGGACAATTCTATCTGTCCATCCATTACCCTGGGGGGGATTATTGACCCCCTCAGAGAGGGTCCGCAACCTGGGTGTCCTCCTCGATCCACAGCTCACATTAGAGAAACACCTTTCAGCTGTGGCGAGGGGGGTGTTTCCCCAGGTTCACCTGGTGTGCCAGTTGCGGCCCTATTTGGACCGGGAGTCATTGCTCACAGTCACTCATGCCCTCATCACCTCGAGGCTCGACTACTGTAACGCTCTCTACATGGGGCTACCTTTGAAAAGTGTTTGGAAACTTCAGATCGTGCAGAATGCAGCTACGAGAGCAATTATGGGCTTCTCTAAGTATGCCCATATTACTCCAACACTCTGCAGTCTGCATTGGTTGCCGATCAGTTTCCGGTCACAATTCAAAGTGTTGGTTATGACCTATAAAGCCCTTCATGGCACCGGACCAGAATATCTTCAGGACCGCCTCCTGCCGCACGAATCCCAGCGACCGGTTAGGTCCCACAGAGTCGGCCTTCTTCGGGTCCTGTCGACCAAACAATGCCATCTGGCGGGACCCAGGGGAAGAGCCTTCTCTGTGGGGGCCCCGACCCTCTGGAACCAGCTCCCCCCTAAGATTAGGATTGCCCCCACCCTCCCTGCCTTTCGTAAACTCCTTAAGACCAACCTCTGCCGTCAAGCATGGGGGAACTATCTCCCCCTTGCCCATGTTGTTTTGCCATTTGATTGATTGACTGTGTGTCTGTTTTATATACATTGGGATTGTTTTATGAATTTATGAATTTTAAATTGTAATTAGATTGGTGGACATTGGATTTGTTATGTACTGTTTTTTATTATTGTTGTGAGCCGCCCCGAGTTTGCGGAGAGGGGCAGCATATAAATCCAATAAATCTAATCTAATCTAATCTAAATGTGTTTGATCTGAAACATTTCTGATCACGGATGGAGATTTAAAACATTCTGCCTTTGCAAGTAAAAGAGGGCATATCAAAGAGAATACAAACCAGAAAGCTTCCCTCTCACCTCCTGAACAGTGGCGGGTTGCACTTACATATTGCGGTGCATGCACATCCTGATGATTCAGGCATGCACACACACCCTTACACAATTTTGCTTCCATGCATACAAAGGAAGCTAAAACATGCTGGAATCTTGTGAGGGGACGCTCGCGCATGCATGATTTCATTGATTTTTTTGCTTTCTCACATGCGTGGAAGCAAAAAAAATCACCAAAATCTCATGCACGTGAAGGTCCCATGAGATTTTGCTTCTGCACATGTGCAGAAAGTTTAAAAGAGGCCCTAAAATTCAGAAAAAGATGGCGGTGCCCGACGGACTGGCAAAGATGCCACTGGAGCAGTTGCTTGCAAATTGTGCAATCTAGTGGCCACTACCAGAATGGAGCTCTGGGGTGTACCGATAGCAACCCATCACTGCTACTTTGTGTTGTGGTTAGCTCTGGCCCAGCTCCCGTCCTAAGGAATGTGGAGGTGGTATTTTATTAAACAATGTAATACTACACCATTTGGTTCAGAATACTTTCTCCCTTGTTTTCCTTCTCTAAAATCTGGGTGCATCTTATACACCGGTGTGTCTTACACACCGAAAAATACGGTATATCCCCATCTCTCCCACCCCCTTTGGTATATAGAGGAACTATATTTTACTTCTAAAAGTTTACTGCTATGCCTTTAGAATGAGGATCATTCTTTGATTGCTGTAACATACATTTTTACTGCTAATATTCTTTCTAGTAAAGTTAATACTTCGGTATAAGGCAGTGACGGCGAATCTTTTTTTCCCCTTGGGTGCTGAAATAGTGCTTGTGCGTATGCCTACACCCATATTCAATGCTGCCTCACATGTCCCTGCTCCCCCATTTCTTGACTTCAGGTGGACCAGATAGGACCGTTTTGGCCCTCCAGAGGTTTTCTTGGAGCTTGGGAAGGGCAAAAACATTCTCCCATGCCCACCCTGGAGGTCCTCTGGAGTCAGGAAATGCCCCCCCAGAGCCTCCGTGTGAGCCAAAAAATCAGCTGGCAGGCACCCACATGTGCACTGGAGCTGAGCTAGGGCAACAGCTCATGTGCCAGCAGATTATGACTGCGCGTGCCACAGGTGGCAAGCGTGCCATGGGTTCGCCATCACGGGTATAGAGGAACTACATTTTATTTCACAAGTCTCCTGCTATGATGTTAAAATGAGGACCTTTCTTTGGTTGCTGCAATGTACTTTTTTTTTTTTTACTAATACTAATACATTTTTACTGCTAATACTCTTCTGGTAAAGTTAATCCATATGATTTGGCTTTCAATATCCGCTGAAATTCTCCTCCAGGAAATGGATCTGTATAATGGAGAGTAAAGGTGTAGAACGTTTGCTGATGCACATATTGGAAGATTTTCTGGCTTATACAAAATCCTCATTTATACAGTGTTTTTATGAAAGTCAGTTAGGAGCAGCATGAACAACCCATACAGCAAACATTTCAATGCCAGAAACCAAGTAACACAATGGCCAAAATGCTGACTCTCTAAACTGCTTAAAAAGGGCTGCAAAGCATTCTGAATTGGTATGTCTAAATGTTATTGATATTATGCTATCATATTTATCCTTCAGAATTAAGTATTGCCCACAAGATCATATGCTGCAATGTCTTGCCTGTCGGCGACTACTTCAGCTTCAACCATAACAACACAAGAGCACACAACAGATTTAAACTTAATATTAACCGCTCCAAACTTGACTGTAAAAAATATGACTTCAGTAACCGAGTTGTCGAAGCGTGGAACTCATTACCGGACTCCATAGTGTCATCCCCAAACCCCCAATACTTAACTCTTAGATTATCTACAGTTGACCAATCCAGATTCCTAAGAGGTCAGTAAGAGGCGAGTACAAGTGCACTAGAGTGCCTTCCGTCCACTGTCCTATTGCTCTCCTAGATCTCCTATACCTTTCTTCTATTCATATATCTCTTCTTCTATTCTTTCATTGATATGTTCTATTACTTTATCTTCTTTTCTATTATTTCTTAGACATATTTTACTATGAGTATCTCCTCTATAACCTTCATCATGTATTTTATTATGTGTATATAGATATATACCCACTAAAACCCTCATTGTGTATTGGACTAAATAAATAAATAAATAAATAAATAAATAAATAAATAAATAAATAAATAAATAAATAAATAAATAAATAAATAAATAAATAAATAAATAAATAAATAAATAAATAAATAAATAAATAAATAAATAAATAAATAAATAAATAAATAAATAAATAAATAAATAAATAAATAAATAAATAAATAAATAAATAAATAAATAAATAAATAAATAAATAAATAAATAAATAAATAAATAAATAAATAAATGTTCCAAAGGGAGGGTGTTAGGACAAAGCATAAGAAGGGGCGTGCATAAGTGCCCTAGTATGCCTTCCGTCCCCTGTCCAATTGTGTCTCTTTTATCTCCTTTATCTTTTCTTCCTTTCATATCTTCTTCTCCTCTATTTTTATATCTTTTCTCCTATCCTTTTCTTTATATATATTACTACTTGTCTATTCTCTTCAATGTGTATTGTGTATTGGACAAAATAAATAAAATAAAATAAAATAAAATTTCACAAGGAGTAAATCATGTACAAAATCTATCCCTTGCTCTTCCAATTCCATCTCATTTCAACCTCTTCCCATAAAGTTCAAAAATGTTGGGTATTGATTGAAAAGTTAAGAAAAATATTACAGAAATTTTGCCACCTTAAATAATGGAGGGTCAGTGGATTGAGGGGGGGGGAACCTTTTTTCAGTGCTAAAAGTCTTCATTCCCAGATATATTTAGCATAATTTTTTTCAAAGTAAAACCTATGCTTTGTCCAGCATGTTGAAAGCTATAGGAGTTTAACTTTATCTACAAGATTTAAAGTATTTAAAGTGTTCATTTTATACATAAAACCTTCTTTCTTCCCCCAAATTTTAAAAAAGAGAAACGTTAGACAAATTAATAAAATTAGTAATTTTATTAATAAAAAATTAAAGTTAGGAAAAATAACATAAACATATACCAATAAAATTATGCTACATTATTGTATTAATGCAAGACAATGGAACTAATTTTTTATTAAACAAGTTAAATCTATGGAACCAAATTGGTCAATTTTTCCTTTCTTTCATTATAAAGTCAATTCAAAAGCTAAAAGTTTATAAATTTAATAAAGCCAACCTTTTTTACACACAAATTTAATAAGCCCAACTTTTATATAGATAAAGCCAACTTTTATGTACAGACACATTTCGTGTTTTGGTATGTAATTTAATAAAACATTAGCATTGTTAATTTTTAATTTTCTTCCAAGAACTTGGCCCACAAAGTTTTAATGACTAAAAGGGAACTACAATGCACAGAACCAAATGTAAAGTGCCTTCCAACAGAGAAAAGATAATAATCAACTCTTGTTAAACATCTTTTGCGAACTTCAATAAACTTGAATAGATTTCTTGTTAAAATAACCTAGTTTTCACATCAAAGGAAACAAATGTGATTTTCATTAACACCTGGGACCATTTTTTTTTTTAAAAAATAGAATACTCAAGTTCTTCATTCCACATTTCTTGTATGTAGTCCAAAGTTTTTTTGTAAAGTCTTTTTTTCATTCTTAATAATATTTAATTGTTAGCATAAACATTATAAAAAGGAGGAGAAATAAAACTCTTTTTTCAAAGGTTTCAATTGTTCTGGATCTTCAAGCATCCAGATCATCACATAAAGAATGTGAGTGAAGAAAGAATCATCACCAAAGCATAATTTTATGGGCCCTATTTAGCACAAAAGTCATTCACACTATACTATTTAATATAAAATGAAAATGGAGGAGCAGAGTAGAAGCAGTAGTTAATTTTGCTTTTTTTGGCCTCAAGTAGAGATAAAGATGAGCAGAGTGCTTGGGAAACAAAGAAGTTATTAATCTTAGGTTGAAAAGAATGAATAAGGTAGACAACTTCATGAAGGATAAGAACACTTCAATGACAATACAGATAGAATAAATAACACAATGATCTTTCCAGTGGTAATGTACAGCTTTGAAAGTTGGACATAGAGCGAAAAAGTGACAGAAGCAAGATAGCTGCCTTCAGATTACAGGTTGTCTGATGGTTACTAAAACTACTATGCACAGCAAGAAACACCAGTCAGTCGTAAACAAAATAAAAACTGACTTCTCCCTTAAGAACCAGCAGAAACTCATATTTTTTGTGCTTGAAGATGTATGCCATCATGGCCTAGAAAAAAGATTATACCTGCAAAACTTTAAGAAACTAAAGAAGAAGACAATACCTAAAGTGGATTAATAAGATTAAAGGCATTCCTTTGAAGAGTTATGGGTTGTTGCTAGAGGCTGGACATGATGATAAACTTTTGTCCATTGGCTATCAAGCATTGAGCTTGATAGAATGCTGCCTACTGAAATTATTAAAGGCAGAGTTTATCATCTCCCAAGTTAGTCCAAATATTTACTTTTATTTATTAATTAATTTCTATTTCAGAGCAAGTATTCCTTTGTTTTGACAATTATCTTTATCCAATTGATGCAAAAAAGCTAGTCTATATTGATCCCCAAAAGTTGTTGGGAATATCCAAAGGGTAGCTGTTCTTGCTACTGCTGCTGCTACTACTGCTGTTGCTGTTATTATTATTGTTAAACTTTTATTCATTAAACATAAAACTAAAGTCAACCGAACATTTAAAAATGTATTACAAATATTGATTGGCAATGATAATTGATACGGGTTGCTACCAGCATCCTAGCCAACCTAGGTATCAACCAAGTACACCATCATAATTATTATTATCATCGTCATCTTAAAAGTATTAATTAAATTATTTTCTTATAATAAATTTGCAGTTTGATAAACCATACAAAATTTAATGATGGATTAATGATCTGAAGAGTTTGAGGATCCCTGATCTAGCTAGAAGCTGATGTAGCCAGAGAACTGATCACTGCTGAGACAGATAAAATAGTGAGAGAACTGAATCTGGATTAAGCCACAGTGATCCTTTCAAAGGCCTAAGTTTTAGGGAGTTGGATCTTGTATATCTTTTTTATGATTCTAGTGGGTCCTATCTAATCTTGATTGAGAAATGCAAGTTATCCTGCTAGGTCAAGGTACCCAAACTACACTGTCCATTATTTTGGTTTTGGCTTATAAATAGTTATTTTCCCTCAGACCATCAGTATTTTTCCAGAAATACTATTTTGTCTATTATGTTAAAAACAATAGATTTTCCTTTTTGTTGAACAGGTTCTCCACCTGCTCTTTGTCCAGTCCATCACCTCTGTTTCCTTCTGATAGATTTTTGATCTTGTATTTCTTGTATTTCTTTTTTCCCTTAATTCCTAATTTTGCATAATGGTGAGTCACTCATGCTAAGTTGATTGAGTTAACAACATGTTATACAACTAAGGTTTATTGGCTTAAATACTTGAACGTGTTCAAATCCATCATCTTTGTTTCATTTTAACGATTGAAAATTAATCCAAAGCTATGCAAAGCAATAATCAACATCTAAGTGCTTAATAGCTTGTGTGATAAATTATGTGTATCCTTGGAACCCCCTGCAATTGGAGCCCTATCACTCTGTCAATCATTTTCCTCACAAATGAAAGATTAGATCATCACTGTGGTCTAACTTGGCTGGATCTAGGAAACATGTTTTTAAAATGGCTCACACTTCTAAGTCAGCCGACATTACTCTTCTTCCAATGAGGCAAAGGCAATGCCTTCTTTATTCTGCTGGTTACACAACTACCAACTTCCTCGGGGGTGGGTTCTAATTTACCTCACTTCCTCCCACACAATATCTACTCCACAATTTATTTATTTATTTACTTTATTTATTAATAGGATTTATATGCTGCCCCTCTCTGAAGACTCAGGATGGTTTACAATATATAGAAAAAAACAATGTACAACAAAATCCAATTAATTAAAGTTAAAATCTAAAAGCCTAAAAACCAATTAAAATACACTCATATCCATTCAATCACAAACTCACCATGCAATGTGGAAGATCTTCTGTTCCTGGTGACTTCAAGAGGGCTACTCACCTGTAGACTTGTCCATTATCCAGGTTCTGCAATTCTTACAACAGGAATTTCCTACAAACACCCTCTGTCACCAGATTGCTACCCTTGCCAGTTCTCTGCCCTGTCTATCTGGGGATCGATAAGTTTCTCAAGAGGGCAGTCAATCTATGTCCCCCTATGGTTCACAAGTTCCCCACATGGGATCTGGCCATGTTTCTCAATGCTCTCACTTTGGTCCCCTTCAAGCTGCCGGAGACCACCTCTCTCTATCACCTAACTGTAAAGGTGGTTTTCCTAGTGGCTGACACTTTTTCCAGGTGCATATCTGAGCTTGCAGCTCTCTCAGTCACTGGGGACTGCTGCATGTTCCATGATGATCAGTGGTTTTGAGGTTGGATCCTACAGTCACCCTCAGGTAAACTCTCCTTTCCACAGGGAGCAGGAACTTGTCCTTCCTGATTTCTGTCTCCAGACCACTAATGACCAAGAGACACTGTAGCCCATGCTCGATGTTCGCTGTGCCTTGGACATCTACATTAGGTGCACTTCATCCTTCCCTAGGTCAGAGTCATTGTTTGTGTGTTTTTAGGCACTTCTACTGGATGCAAGGCTTCTTCTGCAACCGTTGGATGATAGATCCATGTGGCTATTTCCTTCACCTGTGAACAACTGTTGCAGACTCGTCCAGCTCATCTGACTGCACAGTCAACTCACAGTGCTGCCACTACTGCCACCTGGTTAGCTTGTGCTTCAATTGTGGAAATTTGCCGGTCGTCCCCCACTCTGTTTGTCTGGCATTATAAGATGGACCTCTTCACCTCTGAGAAGGTGTCCTTTGGTCAGAGGGTGCCTCAGCAGGTGGCACAGAGCTCAGACTTGCCCAGCCAGTCATAGGTGCCCTCCCTAGGGACAATAGGCTTTGGTATGTTCCATCCTTGGAAGCTATCTCCACCTACTATGTAGAAGGGATGTTGGACCTACCTGATATGACCTTTTTCATAGGGTGGAGCTAGCCTCCAACTCCCTCTCTTTTGTGGTCTTGGGTTGTTCTAATTCTGAGAGCTGCATGCAGAGTCCAACTTCATCCTTCACACAGAAGAGGGGGAATCTAGGCACAGGGGACCAAATTTAGAGATTTAGACTCAGTCCTGATTGGCTGTAGAGCAGTGTCATCCCATGCTATCCTTGGAGGCTAGCTCCACCCTATGAGGTAGGTCCAACATCCCTTTTTTTCTTATTATTTCACTGGCCCCACCCAGTTTATGACACTTGTGATGAGTGCATCCTTCCATCCTAACAATGGGCTACATTTGGGAAGTTTATTTCCTTCACTGTGGAAATGCTGAAGCAATGAAGCTGGAGAAAATTAATTCCATGGGCAGAAAAGGCAAACAAGCATTACCTTCCTTTTGAATTAATAGCAGCAGAGAATCTCCAGCATACTGTTAATTTTAAATCATACTGATGTAGGGTATGACTTTATGGCCATGCTATAGTAATCTGTAAAATCAGATGCCAGCCACAGTAATTCACCAAAAAGCTTAAGTTGGCATTGTGGCAGCTTAGAGTTTTCCTGATTACAAAATAGTTGAGCCCAAATCTTCTGGAGAATGGAATGGGGGGCTTTTCCTAGTAACAGCTAAGATATTTGTTAATACATGTATGCAGGTTAGCAAACAAATACGGAATCGTTGTGTTTTAAATACATTTGCATGCATAAGTATTAATTTAAACCCATGCATTTTCAGAGGAAAGCCACTCCCACATCACTTTCAGACAAGCCTGCATATTTTTCATTATTTGTCTAAAAATCCCTGACAAAATAATTTTTCTTCTCCTCAGGATTTGATCGATCCTGCTGTGAACGTGAGTTATGGGGCTTGACAATGATAATAAAACAAAAAAGGGGAAAGGAAAAAAAAAGAAGAAGGAAGCAACACGCACACACACAAAACATTTCTTTGTTTGCAAATGCAAAGCATTAATTGCATTCCTGCGTGGCAATCTGGACTGAGCTTCTGCTAAGCAAATTAGATATAAATTGAAGGTGAGGGCAAAAGGGTCATCACAGCAAGGGAGCATCGAGTGACAGGCGCAGGGACCTCCGATGCATGGCTTGCAGAGCAGATGTTCACAAGGATGCAGTGATTATTGAACTGGTAATAAAAAAGCATCAGCTTACAGGCAGCCACGATGGATGCTGGTAATTATAAAGCATCCCCTGGGAGAAAATGACACAAGTCAGCCGCATCTCTGCAATCACAGGGGCATAATTAAAGCTCCAGTAACAGTTGTTAATAGGGTGCAAATAAAACAGGGGGAAAATTTGAACGCAGTCTTTTTTTTTTTTTTTAGACAGACGGCAAAGGGCAATGTAATTACAGGGACTGCACATTTTATAATTTTACTATAGGTAGTAAAACAAAGAGTTTTAATATATATTATGGATGCAACTGTAGCAACACATACAAACACACACTTTGCACAGTGTATAAACAGTACCAAAAGCATTTTGCTCTGTGTCGTTTGGATGTAGAGAACAGATTTTTTAAACAGAATGTTTATGCTTCTAATTTTTTTAAAAATGAACTAAACAAAACATAAAGAAATATAATAATCATAAATATTTGGCCATTGCATATTCTTTGGAAGATCCATAAAGGTGCAATGTGCCAAGATGCACGGGCAACAAGCATAAAAAATAAGCATAATTTGTTCACGTAGTATTTAAATATCATGTAGGGAAGGTAAGAGGAATATACCAGTTACACATACTTGGTACTTCTGATCAGGGATCCATAGCCTGACTAGTCTTTGGCCACAGAAATGACTCATAGTATTTATGGAATATATGTTATTAAAAACATTATTTGTTTTCTGACTAATATAGCTATGAAAGTCAAGGTACAGAGTATAAAAATGAAATAATACAAGGTATTATTATTATTGTAATTTAATATACTGTTTGTTTCAATAGAAACAAATAATTGTAGAATTTATTCATTTGCCTTGCCTACGAGTCAAGAGAGGGATATTGTTTTCTTAATAATTGTACTCTAAAGAAATGTCTATGGAGATTCCCAGTCATCCGAATCATGATTTCCCCAAAAGTGCTTTTTCAAAAGGTAACTGGACTTGTTTTTCCTTGAAGATATTTCACTCATCTAAGAAGTGGAAGAACTGAAGAAGCTTCTTGGATGAGAAGCGAAATATCTTCAAGAAAAAACAAAGTCCAATTGCCTTTTGAAATAACAACTTCAGAACAATCTGAAGAAATATAAGATTGTGATGAGCCCAAACTGTCTAATAAGAACATAAGAACATAAGAAGAGACATGCTGAATTGGAGCAAAGCCCATCAAGTCCAGCATTCTGTGTCACACAGTAGCCAACCAATTGTACGTCGGGATTTTGAGCAGAAAGAGAAGGCAAAATCCTCCCTTTCCCTTGACCCCCAACAAATGGTACTCAAGGGAATCCTGCCTGCCTCAACCAACATAGAGGCAGTACTTGGACATCAATAACCACTAATGTTCTATAATTGCACTCATAACATGTTTCCAAGGATGTATTGAAAACACTTCTTAGCTAAGAAGAAGAATAGGACAAAACGCAGTGAAACAAATTTAGAATTTATTTGAGTGTTGAGTTTTAAATATTTTAAAAAAGGGATCCTCCAGGTGCACATTGAGTACTCTCTATATGATTTTTGGTAAAGCCAAAAGAGTTTGATAGGCTTCCTGTATGAATAATAATGAATAATGTTCTCTGCATGTTCCATGATGATAGGGTGGTTTTGAGGTTGGACCTTACTTTCACCCCCAATGTAAACTCTCCTTTCCACAGGGTGCAGGAACTTGTCCTTCCTGATTTCTGCACTCAGCCCACTAATGACCAAGAGACACTGTGGCACACGCTCAATGTTCGCCGTGCCTTGGACATCTACATTCGCCTTCTTGAAAAAAATAATTATGCCATTTCTTTTGCAATGTACACTATGTAGGTCTTGAATGTCTTCTGTTCCATGGTGACTTTCCAGAAATCTCACTTTATAAACAATTTCTTTTGCTTTAATTCCATACATTCTGTCCGAACATTCTGTCAAGTGTAATCACACTGTGTTAAAAGCCTATATCAGTGATAGAGAACCTTTTTTTGCTCAAGTGCCAAAAGGGCATGTACGCATGCCTACACCCACAAGGCCTTCCCCCTGCATATGCATGCACAACACCCTTGTGCTTCCTCCCCGCACAGACTTCACTGAAGGCTCCAGACCTTCAGTAGGTACATTGGGCAATTTTTCACTCTCCCCAGGCTTCAGGAAAGCCTCTGGAGCCTGTGAATGGTGAAATATGGGCCTAATGGAAGATCAGAAATGGTAGGCCCGTTGGGTCCATTTTTCACCATTCACAGGCTCTAGAGGCTTTTCTGAAACATGGGGTGGGGGCAAAATGGCCTCCCCCCCATCCTCCAGTATGCCAAATATCATAGAAACATAGAAATATAGAAGACTGATGGCAGAAAAAGACCTCATGGTCCATCTAGTCTGCCCTTATACTATTTCCTGTATTTTATCTTACAAGGGATATATGTTTATCCCAGGCATGTTTAAATTCAGTTACTGTGGATTTACCAACCACGTCTGCTGGAAGTTTGTTCCAAGGATCTACTACTCTATCATGTGTGCTGAAACTGACACAGGGCAACACCTCACGCGCCCTCGGATATGGCTCCATGTGCCCTATGTGGCACATGTGCCATAGGTTCGCCATCACAGGCTTATATCCTTCCAAACCTGATTTCAGAAGTACAGGATCATTTCCCTGATATTAGGCACTACATAGAGGAAAAAACTGATAAAAATCACTTCCATATAAGGGGAAAATTCAGTGTATTTTGCAGAAGAGCAACTCAGAATTCAAGTCACTTTTCTTTATTTACATTCATACTTTAATTCTTGGACATAATAGTTATTCTGCTAAAATGATAGATATATGGTTTGCATTTTTATCAATCAAAAGAGTCATCGTTTCCAGGATCTGAGGTAGAGGAAGATTATAGTTTTGGAGGCCAAAAGTTACTTTTGGAAGAGAAATTTATTATATGAAAGTCTTCTGTATGCCAGTCAGTTTCCTATTGCTTTCCAAAAAATAGCAGGAATTAACAAGCAGAGGGATCTAGGTTTTACCTAAGGATTTTAGCACTCTTTAACCTCTCTGCCATGCTTCCAAATATTGCAAAGATCTAAACAAACATTTCAGCTGATTTAAATGTTTTTCTGCCAGTGCTCACATGGTGGAGATTTATTTTAATTGAACAGAAAACTAAAATAAAACAAATGTCACAGCATTACCCATCTCTTTTTTCTGATTTCTTCTTAGTGATCTGCAACCTGCATGTGTTGAAGTGTTCCAGGCTAAGTCTGATTTGGTGTAAAATTATTTCTAATGGCCATCTTGAATTCATTTACTCAGCAGTATGTTTCATTAATGTTAAAGGAACTAACATTACTAATATTAACATTAATACAAATAGGCTTTGATAGGGATAAATCCGAGTTGAACACAGTGGAACTTCTGTCAGACATAACTAGCTTTTTAAATATCAACTCCATTACCACCACATGGTGTAAAGATGGGGAAAAGTTCTACTGGGACAGATTAAAAAAAAATGATATCTATTTTATAAAGATGGGTCCCAAAAGTAATAGGAATCAAAGTTTGTAGGGTTAAACAGTATTGAGGACAATTTTTGTATTTCGTTAAATATGATAGTTCCCTTTAACTCCTCTGGGTGGAGCCCTAGGACAGAAAGTAGAACGAGAGGCTGTAACCCCTAGCTGCTACCTGTGGCTTGCTATGTGGAACACATTATCCATAGGATTGATTTTCAGGCAGTATCTTCTCCCGTGTACAAGCATAGTATGTACTTCTGCAGCCATTCCTTTGATTAATGTCTGCTTATAGATTTCAATATGGGATGGTCATTAGACGTTGGACCTTACTACATGGAATTAACTTCTTAAATCCTAGTTTACATTATGGTATCATTTTGTACTGGAATGTCTTCTGTGCTTTTCAGAATAACATGGCTACTAAATAGAACAGATCTATGCCATCCTTATGGTATAATTTTGTCCCTTTCCATAGCTTTCATATTTGACTTAAATTGGTTGCTATTTAAGAACAATATTATGTAACATTACCTAAGGTGATTTTGGAGACAACATCAGTACATTTACCTTTGGCATGTATGTCCCGTGGTGGTGCAATGGTTAGGATGCATTACTGCAGGTTACTTCTGCTGACTGCCAGCTACCAGCAGTTTGGTAATTTGAATCTCACCAGCTCAAGGTTGACTCAGCCTTCCAGCATTCCAAGTAAAATGAGCAGCCAACTTGTTGGGGGAAATATGCTGACTTGGTAAACTGCTTAGAGAGGGCTGTAAAAGCACTGTGAAGCAGTATACACAATATTTTTCAGAGTATAAGATGCACTCCCCCATCCCTCAAATAGGGTGGAAATATTGGTTGTATCTTATACACTGAATACAGCCATTTTTGGTCTCCAAAAGCCCTGCACACTGTGTCCCATTTTTCACAAAAATGGGTCACACAGAGGGTTTGGGAGGAATGCAAAGTGATCCTAAGTGCTGGGGAGGGCAAAAACACGACATCTGAGGGGTTTGGTAGGTGAAAAATGGGCAGAGGGTTTGGGAGGCCTGTAGAGTGATCCTGGGGGCAGGGGAAGAGTAAAAACTTTTTTGTGTTTATCTCTTCAAAATTTGGGTGTGTCTTATAGTCCGAGAAATATGGTAAATCTAAGTGCTACTGCTAAATGCTATCATATGAAATATGATATTAAGTTGAGATTAATGCAATAAATAGCAGCATCTTCCTATTCACCAACACTGAATAGTAATATTTTCAACCATATGGATGACAAAACCTGAAATTTTCGTTTATGGTGAGAACAAAGGTGAAATGTTCTGATTTAGTCGTGCCTGTTCGTCGTTGGAGAGGCGGTCACAAAGGCAGTGCAAGGCTCTGCCATTTGGTTTATTTTACCCTCTGCGCATGCGCAAAGCATTCTTTTGATGCACATAGGGTAAAAGTACCCAAATGGTAATGTCTGGGCAGGTGGGTTGAGCCTCCCACTGCCTTTGTAACTCTGATGATCGACACGCACGACCAAAACTGTGGAGAGGGGCGGCATACAAATCCAATTAATAATAATAATAATAATAATAATAATAATAATAATAATAATAATAATAATAATAATAATAATAATAATAATAATAAAAAACCACTTCACCCCGGGTGAGAAGGAAATTTCCATAAGTTGAATAAAATAAGTAAAGTAAAGTAAAGTAAAGTAAAGTAAAGTAAAGTAAAGTAAAGTAAAGTAAAGTAAAGTAAAGTAAAGTAAAGTAAAGTAAAGTAAAGTAAAGTAAAGTAATTTAATAAACAAATAAACAAATAAACAAATAAATAAGACACCTTCCGTGGATCCAGCAGAATTAAAGAACTTTCACCTAGTCTCCAACCTATCCTTTGTGAGAAAAGTTGCAGAAAAAGTGGGGTCACTCCAATTTCTACAGTCACTGGATGATACAGATTATCTAGACTCTTTTCAATCGAGCTTCAGACCTGGCTATACCATGGTAATTGCTTTGGTCACTCTGATGGATGATCTCTGGCAAGCCCGAGATATGAGTTATTCGTCTATCTTGTTGCTACTTGACCTCTCAGCTGCTTTAGATACCATTGACCATGTATCCTTCTGTGGTGACTAAGGGAGTTGGGAATGGGAGGCACCGTGATATGGTGGTTCTCCTCCTATCTCTCTGGCCGGTCATAGTTGGTGTTGGTAGAAGAACAGAGTCCAACCTCCAGACCACTCTTTTGTGGGGTGCCTCTCCTATTTAACATCTACATGAAACCACTGGGTGAGATCATCTGATAATATGGGGTGAGATATCAGCCATAAGCTGACAACACACAGTTATATATCTCAACCATGCCCCAATTCAGTGAAGCAGTGGATATAATGTGCCAGTGCCTGGAGGGTCTGGATGGGAGTTAACAGGCTCAGACTTAACCCTGACAAGATCGAGTGGCTGTGGGTATTGCATATATTGACTGCCCATCTTTGGTTCTGGGTGGGGAAGAAATTGCCCCCCCTCAAAATGGGTTCGCAATTTGGGTCTTCTCCTAGACTCTCAGCTAAGATTAAACCAACATTTGATAGCTAGGGGGATCTTTGCACAGGTTCACCTAGTGCACCAATTGTGATCTTACTTGGATCAGGAGGCTCTTCTCACAGTCACTCATGCCCGTGTCACTTCATGGTTAGATTGTTGCAATGCACTCAACATGGGGCTACCCATGAAGAGTGTTCGGAGACTACAGTTGGTCTAGAATGCAACAATGCAAGTTGTTGTGGGTGAACCTAGGTACACCCACATCACATCAATCCTAAGTGAATAGCATTGGCTCCCAATTGGTCTTCAGATGCAATTCAAGGGATTGGTCATTACCTTTAAAGCCCTACATGGCTTAGGGACTGACTATCTTTGAGACTGCCTTCTACCACGTAGCTCCCAGCAATGGAAAAAGGGCCCACAGAGTTGGTCTTCTCTGGTGTCGGCTGGTGGGTCTGTGGGGAGGGCCTTCTCTGTGGCTGCCCCAGCTCTCTGGAACCAATTAACTCCTGAGGTCCAAACTACCCCCACCCTATTGGCCTTCCAGAAAGTGGTAAAGACCTGGCTTTTCTGACAGATAGGGCCTTTGATCCTATGGTGGTAACCAGCAAGATTCGGCCATGAATGGTATGCAGGGGTTTAATTGTTGTATTGTAAATTGTTTTTAAACTGTTTTTAGAGGTTTTAGTACTAGTATTGATGTTTTATATTTTCGCTGTGAGCCACCTAGAGTCCTTAGGGAGTTGGGCGGCATAGAAATTGAAAAAAAGATAGAAAGAAAGTAATAATGAGGTTTACATGGCACATGCATTTTTGCCAGCATATTTGAATCTATATTACATGATGTATTATATCTATAATGTATTCAGGCTCATTAAACACCTCATCAAATTCTTTAACAATATATTTTCCATTCTATTCTAGACATCTACAGTGGAACCCCGACATAAGAGCTGCTCTACTTAAGAGCAACTCGAGATAAGAGCTGGGAGGGGAGAGATATTTTTGTTCTACTTACAAGCCCAAATTCGAGATACAAGCGCCAAGGAGCTGTCTCCTGAAGCCAAACGCTAACTTCCGCGTTCGGCTTCAGGAGACAGCTGCGAAGCGGCGCGCGTGTTTTAAAAGGTTGCAGCCGGCCTGGGGGGCTCGGGGGGGTGCTTGCAGCTTTCTTTCTTGCTCTTTTTCTTTCTCTCTTTTACCTTCCCTTCCTCTATTTCTTCTTTTCTTTCTCCTTCCCACCTTCTTCCCTCCCTCCCTCCCTTCACTCATTCCTCTCTTACTCTCCCCTTTCATAAGTTTCCTTGCTTCCTTCCTCTGTTCCTGTCCCTTCCCCCTTTCTTTCTTTCTTTCTTTCTTTCTTTCTTTCTTGCTTTCTTTCTTGCTCTTTTTTTCTCTCTTTTACCTTCCCTTCCTCTATTTCTTCTTTTCTTTCTCCTTCCCACCTTCTTCCCTCCCTCCCTCCCTTCACTCATTCCTCTCTTACTCTCCCCTTTCATAAGTTTCCTTGCTTCCTTCCTCTGTTCCTGTCCCTTCCCTCTTTCCTTCCTTCCTTCCCACCCTCCGTCCATTCATTCACCCATTCCTCTCTTGATCGCTTAAAGCCGGTCCCTGGTGCAAAAAGGGTTGGGGACCTCTGTCCTACAGGATTGGGTGGCAGAGAAGTTGAACATATGTAAATTTAAAAGTTTAAGAAAGTTTACAAGTTAAGTGAAAGAAACTTCATTATTCATTTATATGTACATGTACATTTCTTCATTAAAAACATGTCTTTCTGCATAATTTAGACTAACTTTGTGAGTTTTTTGAGGGCTGGAACCAATTAAAATTATTTACATTAATTCCTATGGGGAAAAGTCGTTCGAGATAAGAGCTGCTCGACTTAAGAGCCCAGGTCCGGAACGAATTAAACTCGTATCTCGAGGTACCACTGTATTATATATTAATTTGACCACTTCCAGTCTGCTCCTCAACCTAGCCAAAGACGAAATCTCCTTTCTCAATAGTTCAGATGCTCCTAAATGTCAATAGTTCTTATGTGCCATTTGAATTTTACTTGTGGCTTCACTTGAGACTGATTGTAGAAGTTAAGTTTAATTTTACAGTTGAAGTCATAACAGAAATTCATTCATATGTCATGTTCTGGATCAGTTTTGATGTTCACTTATCCTCTCTAGTTTCCTGTACTACCTGACTATATTTGTATAATAAAAATGCTGACCTTGTATTGTCATTGCCAATTTTTAAATTATTACAATCTGGTAATGTGCTTTATTTTTGTCAATTGCCAGTATTATATTATCTTTATTCAACTGGAAGTTTACATTTATGAGAAGAAGAGAGCAACAAAGGGAAGAGAAAAACAACAAAGATGAAAAGGTGTCTTGAGACTAAACCATAGAAGGAAAAATTGAGAGAACTAGGTATCTCTAGTTTAACAATGAGAAGAAATAAGGGTGTAGGAAAATTAATTTGAGTTTAAGATTTGTAACAATGCTGTCCTTGGCCATCTTTCTTTCCTGCTGGTAATTAAAAGATGACTTCAGGTATCCTTTGAATTTGCATATCTAGTTTGTTTCCTGTTGCTTGAAATGGATAGCAGTCTCTTGAGAGGCCATCACAGAGAAGAGGGGGTCAACGTATTCTCCAAAGCACCAGAGGGCAGGACATAAAGTAATGGGTGGAAGATTGTTAAAGAGAGATTTGACCTAGAATTAAGAACAAATTTCCTAACAGCAAGAAGAGTTAATCAGTGGAAGGGCTTACCTTAGAAGCTGTGGAGGTTCCATCCGTGAAGAGTTTCAAGAAGAAACTGGGCAGCCATCTGTCCAGATAGAATAGAATAGAATTCTTTATTGGCCAAGTGTGATTGGGCATATAAAGAAGTTGTTATTGGTGCATATGCTCTCAGCATACATTAAAAAAAGATACATTTGTCAAGAATCATGAGGTACAACACTTAATGTTTGTCATAGGGTACAAATAAGCAGTCAGGAAACAATATTAATATAAATTGTAAAGATATAAGCAGCAAGTTACAGTCATTCAGTCATAAGTGGGAGGAGATGGGTGATAGGAATGAAGAGAAAAAACTACTAGTAATAGTAATGCAGCCTTAGTGAATAGTTTGACAGTGATAAAATTATTTGTTTAGCAGAGTTATGGCATTCGAGAAAAAAAGTAGATAGATACTCCTGCTCAAGTAGGAAATTGGACAAGAAAGCTCCCAACATCACTTTGAACTTTATTATTGTATGTTTTATGCCAGTCAGAATTAAGTCTGATTGTTCTTCTCTATTGCTTCAATGTCTATGGAGACTCTTCACTACTTGCATCTAAGTATGAAGACTTCCATTTCTGCCCCATGTTTGCCAATTCAGTTCATTATAAATCTATACAGGGATAGGCTCTTACTGGTTCTTTAGAACTGTTAGTAATCTGTGATGATGTCACGGAGCCGGTTCTGTCTGTGTCTCCGTAGGTGCCGCCATCTTGGATTTTGCTTCTGCACTTGCACAGAAGTTATTTTTTGATTCCTGTGGGCATGCGTGCATGGTGTGACCTTGAGCAAACCAGCAACAAAAGGACCCAGAACCCACCCCTGAAGCTATGCTATTATTATTTTTAGAAAGGGGACACCTTGAAATAATTGTGAGATGGAAAATGCTCTCATATTTGTGTCTTTAAAATCGCTTAAGTAACTATGTAATCTACTCTTTGTTTTGTAGAACAGGTTTATATATTGTTATGGCTGACAATTTTACAAAGGTCTCTATTATTTAGGGCTTCACTTCTTAGAAGGCAAAAATTGGCATATGTGACCAGCATGACTATTTTGGGGAGATGAGGGCAACTGGTAATGTGTTTTCATATAGCTCTAATCCATTCAGGTAGGACCAAGAACCGTAAACTTGATGCCAGTTGAGTTTAAGATCTGCTTAAGATTTGTAACAATGGTGTCTGCCCACCTTCTTTTAGTGCTGGCAACTGGAAGATGACTTCAGTTATCCTTTAAATTTAAATATTCAAATTGTTTCCTATCGCTTGAAATTGTATTTTGCTCCTTTAAAGAAACAAATTTTACTATAATTTCAAAAAAAAATGCTGAAGGAAAGATATATATCTATATATCTATATATCTATATTTATATATCTATATATATATCTATATATCTATAAACTATATTTACAGCAGCACGAAGCTTACAACTTCAGCCTGATGATGGTGAACTCAATCTGTATAGTCTGGAGGACAGAAGGAAAAGGGGGGACATGATCGAAACATTTAAATATATTAAAGGGTTAAATAAGGTCCAGGAGGGAAGTGTTTTTAATAGGAAAGTGAACACAAGAACAAGGGGACACAATCTGAAGTTAGTTGGGGGAAAGACCAAAAGCAACATGAGAAAATATTATTTTACTGAAAGAGTAGTAGATCCTTGGAACAAACTTCCAGCAGATGTGGTAGATAAATCCACAGTAACTGAATTTAAACATGCCTGGGATAAACATATATCCATCCTAAGATAAAATACAGGAAATAGTATAAGGGCAGACTAGATGGACCATGAGGTCTTTTTCTGCCGTCAGACTTCTATGTTTCTATGTTTCTATGTTAATGTGATTTCACGGAAACATCGCATAGACACTCAAAATATTACAAGGGGCAAAACCCGAACTCAGAACAATCTACATCTATCTATCTATCTATCTATCTATCTATCTATCTATCTATCTATCTATCTATCTATCTATACAGAGAGAGAGAGAGAGAGAGAGAGAGAGAGAGAGAGAGAGAGAGAGAGAGAGAGAGAGAGAGAGAGAGAGAGAAGATACTGTATTGGAGTTTAACCAAGTGCTTGTTCTCAGTGGAAGTCCTTCATAATCCCTCCTTCTTGCCTGTACTTTCTGTGGTTTCTCTGATGTTAACAGCAACCTATTACCTCCAATTTGCTTTGTTTGATATCATCACGCACAGCAATTTCTTCTTAGAGTCCAATTTTGATATACTAACCCACAGCAGGGAAGGCTGATGACACTAGATGACTTCAGAAGCTGTATTCTACCCTTCTCTATGTTGCAGCGAGTCCTCCTGCCAGGTTTGAACAGCTTTTCCCAAATGCATAATGGTCACCACCCACAGAGATCTAAGTCAGCCTTAGCTGCCTTGGATCCTGGCCAAATTCACACAGCTGAGAGTGGCACTTTGTGTCTTTCTCTGATGTGGAAATAGGACTTCAGCAGTCAGCAAATCTTCCTAAACGGACTGTCTTACACTTTGATAAAACGTTCCTGGAGAAAAAAAGGTTGTTATCTCTGTTTAAATGAAATGCCAAAACTGAGATCGGAAAAGAAATGGTATTAATAGGATTAAAAATTCTTGAAAGCTTAATGGGCATTTAATTCTCTGAATTTTGCTGATAGAGGCCAATACTTTATGTAATGGAATTTCTTCCATCCAAATTCTCTTCAAAGAACGTTATAAAACGTATGTAAGGTAGAAGAACAGATTATAGCCTAACCAAATCCCTAGAAATTAATAACTTGAAATCTGTGAAATGTACAGTTTATATAATGTAATATTTACAGGGTGTCCCATGAGTGGACCTTTACTGTTGGAAATCCTGAATCTTACCCAATATCATTTGCTTTGCTTTCCACAGCTTTTACTCTTAATTAAAACATTACCAGTGATTATTATCTGGAGATTACTCAGCTCAAGCCCTTCTAGTTCTTTGGAATTTTATTAGCTAGGTCCATGGAGTATTTGAAATGTGATGCTAGTGAAAGAAAGTTTTAAAACAGACATGAAACTTAATGCAGATCATGGATCTACTTTTTATCTGTGGGTTACCATGGACTCCAAACACAATTGCTGCTCCTGCAATACATGCCAATGTATTCTGCAGACACTCTATTTTAAGAACATTCCATCACATATGTTCTCCTGTACCTACAAGTGCAGCAGGAGGAATTGTTTGAAAGGTCACTTTTTTGTAATAAATTATTTCAAGGTTCTGATTGCTGATCTTCCATTGTACTTACGGTATGTTTCCATTCTTTTAGCTAAATATATAATTTTGGATTTCATACTCCAGGAACCGAAGTGCTGCCAAGGCTACATTAGGTGGTCCTATAGTTACACATCTCCCATCAAAAGAGCATCTTGGCTCCTATACTTTGTAGAGTCAGAACCATCTCTATCTCAGTGTGAGTGCTTCCTGATCCAGGAAAGTGTGCAATAGATGCACAAGATTGATTTGAAGAGGTGTGTAAGCTTGGCTTTGAAGAGCATACACAAATTCAAACAAATAAATGAATTCCTCTTTGGGGGAAAAGAATGGTTTATAAAAATGAAAGCATGATACTTAAATATTACAGGTAACAAATAGTTTATTTTACTGAACAGAATAATACTTTCATTATTATATCTGGACAAGTATAACAATTTAGGCTTTAGCATTATCATAAAATTGGTAGATGTGAGTATTTCTGTCCAAAAGAACAGAAATGGGACAAGTTACAACTTATAGAACTTAAGAACCTCTATCTGTAAGTAAACCCGATCCATCCACTTTTTGTTTTTTATTTTTATTTTTATTTAAACAATCTTTATTGGTTATATAATAAAAAGACATAAAAACATATATAACAAAAAAGAAATAAAACAAAGCAAAACAAAAACAATGACAAACAAGCAATAAAGAAAATGCAATTTTCATAGTGTGATATAAATGGTAAACATCAAGAGGAGAATGATAAAGCAATAATTTAAAGCATTTTCACTACATAGAGTTTGTTTATAGTAACTTATCAAGCCTCTATCCACTTTTTAATTACATTTTTTTCTTTATTTTTCTTATTTACAATAGGAAGAAAGTGGATCTGGAAAGTGGTTCTTGGAAGCTGATTCAGAGCTGGGATTTATTTATTGTATGTATATTTAATATTTATTATGAGTAAAACCAATACCTATTTTCCATGTGATGGTCTTATCCTACTAATAGTTATCCAGTCACCAAGGAGCCCCGGTCTGAGTACTCCTTCCTCTATCAGAAAACAAAACTCCCATGAACAGCTGACTCCTCTCTTTGAAGACTTGGCAGCACTTTTCAATCCCAGAGTTATGAAAAAGAGTATTATCATGGTGATTCTGCTGAGTTGCCTGAAGATGCTGAGAAAAGGGATTTTGATTTCATTGTAAGGTCTTGTCCTCCTGAGATGCTGAGATGGGTGGAGGGAAAGACTGTATGAGAAGATAGCCTTCCTCATCAAGACAAGTTGGGAAAGACTTATTGATGTGTGAAGAAACCATGCAAGGTAATAGAAAGATAGAGGTGAAGTAATGGAGCAATAATGCTTGTCAGTGCCAATATGCCACAGAAATCTGCTTCTTTGCAAGATTTCGGGTTTCATTTATGAGACCCAGTCCATCGCAGTGTGGATTTTGTTTATTATTAACTACCGTGCGTGCCTTCTCCATATGCCTCTTTATAAAACAGTTGTGACAATTCGAAGAAGCACTGTAAACACTTCCTCAGATTTGTGAGAAGATTCGGAGGGGCTCTGCTTATATTGTGTCACAAATGGCTATGCAGTTAGGAAAGGAATCTGCTTGGTCATGAATTTCTCTATTAATTATTTCAGAATGGAAATTATTCCTTTTCCTTTTCCAGCTACCTGTAGATGGGAGTGTAACAAAGCAAAATCATATTTGAATAAAACAAATGATTAACCTACATGGTCCAATTTACTTATTTATATATACATTTAGAAAGAGAGATTTAATTTCCTATTTCTTAGCTCACCACTTACTCCCACCCCAAAAAGAATCACAAGTAACTTTTTTTTTTAAAAAAAGAAATCCATTGGGAAAGAAAGTGCCATAACCTGGCAGTAAAATTATATTTTTAAGGTCCATTTGGAAACAGGCCCATTTTGTGGGAGTCTGAGTAATTTTGCTCCCCAACCATACAGAAAAATAGACATTTCCCGTTCTTCTATAAATGATTTCAGCGCTGCTCTTATTCAGCTTTTATGGTCAAACAGCAGCTTTCATCACCAGGCTAGAGTCCTCCGTTCAGCATTTTTAGAGCAGTCAGGGGTGAGGATACAGAATTCCCTTGCTATTCTTAATAAATTGCCAGCGGACTGTTCAAGACAAGCCATAGCTTCCTCTGCAGTCACAGAGCACGAACTGATAGTAAATCAGAACCAGTATGTTTTCTTAATTTTAGATTTGGGCTGAGTTAATAGGAAAAACATCTGGTCTAGCTGAGCTTTTATTCTGTTCTTTGTAACAGGAACTTCATCATCATGGGACGAATGGAGTCAGACAAGGTCAACATTTTGTGGCTTACTCTTAATACTAAATCCTTATAAGGAGTGGAAGCCCATCTCTATTTTATTTCATAAACTTGGTAAGCATCACAGTCGCCTAGTCACTTGCAATAACACAGGCTTGGTGGGAGTGGGAGTGTTTGAGTATGGAAGCTAAAACTTTTGGAAAAAAGTGAAGTTTGGGACACAAAGGAACACTTATTTGATACAATAAAAAGGAATCTCTAATGAAATAATTGGGGGGGGGAAGGGGAAGGAAGGATATGAAAAAGTGATGTCATTGTTCCCAAGCATGAAGGTTTGTATTGCGTTTAAAACTCATAGGTGAACATTAAAAAGCTTATGATGGGAAATTTATTTCTTCAATCTTTTTTGTTACATTAAATTTTGCAGAATGTCTGAATTATAGGTTATTTGTTTAAATAAATGGCAGAGTACTGAAGCAACTAGACTGTTCTAGACCAGTTCAACTGAAGTCCAGAACAAAGTTTTCTGACACCACACTAGTCAGAGTTCATATAATTGTTTTTGTGTAATTGAAAGGGTTTGATAGCTAAGATAGTTTTGGATTATCTTTATACTCCTTTCTCTTAGTTTGGGTTCAAAATAATGATATCCTTGTCTGTAAACATTGGAGGCAAATCCCTTGTGCTGCTCTTGAATTTGCTGTAGAAATGGTACTGAAAAATGTTTTGCTGTCTATGCTTTTATAAAATAAAGTAAGGAAGTAAAAGAGAAAGCCTAAATCTTCGTGACAATGTTGCACTCACATGTGCCTCGGGGACAAAGTTAACTCAAAGCAGTGGGAATAAAAAGCCATGACATCTGACTGTCTGTTAGTTACTTAGACCATGGTCCCAATGTCTTTGAATTCTATTAAGCTAAAGGAAGTGTCAGGAAAGGCATTCTCTCACTATGCAGAGAGTCAGAGAAAATCAGCTGGAAGGGCAATACTCCATTTCAGTTGTACCTGGCTCAATACTTGAATAGCATCTAGCATTCTTTGAATGGGTCACCAAATCTTCCCTGCACTTGTCTGTCTTTGCTGCTAAGCACTGCCTTCACTCCAGCGGTAGGTTACTCCCGGTTCGGGCAGGTTTGCCCGAAACGGTAGCAAACCGCTGATGAGGTCATGATGATGTCACAGAACTGGTTCAGTCAATCACGGTCTGTGGGCACCACCATCTTTTAATTTATTTTTTCTGAGTTTTTTTTCCTTCTGTACATGTGCAGAAGCTAAGTTTCTGGCGCTGCGCATGTGTCACCATATTGTTTTTAGCTTTGCGGGGGGCATTTCTTTTGGGTTTTCGGCACTGCAGATGCATGCATGCATGAAGTACACACATGCCCATGAGGTGTAGCCATGCAGTGTGGGAGGAAGTGAACCAGCAGTGAGGTAAGTTACTCTTCACTCTTTGGAGATCAGCTAAATCATGCAACAGCTGTTCAGAAGTTAAGTGTTTTTAGGGATGTAGAACGGCTTTCAGTTAAAGGAGAGAATCCCTTGTGTCCTTCCCTGCTACATTCAATATGAATAGAGCATTGCTTCCAATGAGATTACCCTGGGAATGGGAAATTTTAGGATACTTTCATCCAGACCTTCCTCCAAGGGGATCACAAGTTTTTTAAGTCAAGAGAATACCAGAAGGAACATTTTCTAAGTTCATGTACTGAGTTGATAATTGAACTATATCAATTCTTGATATAGATAATCGAACTATATCAATTGAACTATATCAACCCGAAACAAAATACCCTCTGAAATTAGACTTACAATCCTGAGTCTATAAAGCTTAGAACTACGACACCTTAAACATGATCTAAATATTGCCCACAAGATCATATGTATTGCCCACAAGATCATATGTTGCAACCCTCGCTGTCAATGACTACTCCAGCTTCAACCACAACAACACAAGAGCACACAACAGATTCAAACTTAATTTTAATACAACTTTAGCAATCGAGTTATAGAAGCCTGGAACTCATTACCTGACTCAGTAGTGTCATCCCCTAACCCCCAACATTTTACCCTTAGACTATCCATGATTAACCTCTCCTGATTCTTAAGAGGTCAGTCAGGGGCATGCATAAGTGCACCAGCGTGCCTTCTGTCCCCTGCCCTATTGCCTCTCCTATATTTGTTTATATTTCCTTCTTCTATTTCTATATATTTTATCCCCATATCTTTTCTTCTATACTTTCATTGATATTTATATGATTCATTGATATGAGTATAACTAAAAATATAATAACTAAAAATAAAATAAAATAATTAAAATATATGATCCAGGAATGAACAATAATTAGTTTCAAGCTTCACCATGTTTTCCAATCTTTCAACCATTTGTAAGGGACCACATCGAATGTCTCACAAAGAAGTATATAAGTTGAACATTAGTCTTTAATAAATAGCTGAATAAAATATATGCACTTATCCTATTTTGAAGTTCCTCTCTAGTCCTTTTCCATCACAAAGCACTATGTTTAGCAGCTTTCCTATAGATGGAATGCCTCTTACATTAGGCACAGACACTGCCAGTTTTTCCACATAGGATCAATACAATCACATATAGAATCATTCCATCCCCACAAGGCATATTCAGATAGGTCCATAACAAAAGAAAATTGAATTACGACATAAACCATGCCCTTATCTACTTGTGTCATCATAATACATAATGTCACCTCTCCTGCAGAGCTGTATTGACTGCTAATTTGCTTCCAGGTACAATTCAAAATATTGGTTGTCACCTTTAAATCCCTCCATGGCTTGGGACTAGATGATCTGAAGAACCATCTCTTCTTGATTACCCTGATTACCAATTATTATTAAGGCCTTAGTAAGGCCACACTTGGAATACTGCATTCAATTTTAGTCACCATGATGCAAAAAGGATGTTGAGACTCTAGAAAAAGTGCAGAGAAGAGCAACAAAGATGATTAGGGGACTAGAGGCTAAGACATATGAAGAGCGGTTGCAAGAACTGGGCATGGCTAGTTTAATAAAAAGAAGGACCAGGGGAGACATGATAGCAATGTTCCAATATTTCAGGGGTTGCCACAAAGAAGAAGGAGTCAACCTTTTCTCCAAAGCACCTGAGAGTAGAACAAGAAGCAATGGGTGGGAATTGAACAAGGAGAGAAACAATTTAGAACTAAGGAAAAATTTCCTGACAGTTAGAACAATTAATCTATGGAACAACTTGCCTCCAGAAGTTGTGAATGCTCCAACACTGGAAGTTTTCAAGAAGATGTTGGATAACCATCTGTCTGAAGTATTGCAGGGTTTCCTGCCTAAACAGTGGGCTGGGCTAGAAGACCTCCAAGGTCCCTTCCAACTCTGTTATAATTATTACCCTTACTGATCCACCAGAGGGCAGAGGCAAGGAATGTTGTTGATCCCCTCCCCTAAGGAGGAACTGGACCCAGAAGAAGGGCCTTATCCATGGTGGCTCTGTCTCTTTGAACATCATCCCTATGGAGATACGATTGATGCTCACTTTGACATTCTTTCACAAGGCCCTGAAAACCTGATTTTGCCAACAGGCCTGGGGGACCCAAAGTGGCTTGTTTGATTGATTGTTGTTGCTGGATAGTGGTAGCGGAGATGAAAGGTTATTGTTTGTACTCGTTCTATATTTTATTTTTTGTAACCTGCTCAGAGTCACTGAGAGTGAGTGGACAGTTATATAAAGTACATTCTCTAAATAAATTAAGTAAATAAATATAATGTAATACAAGAATGTAAATCATTGCGTAGTCCATAGATAGTTGTCTTTATCTGCTGGAGTACGGCAGCTGAATGTTTTGGTGAGAGGGAATAAATTGATACCAGATTAAAAAAAAAAACCTTAGCAATCATCTTCTTGTTTTTCTTTTTAATTTTGATTAATTTTTGAGCTAATCCCATCGATGGGATTATTTCTGGACAGATGTTTGTAGATCTTCAAACATATTTGTAGGCCTTGAAAACTCACACGAGTTCTTTTGTCCTTCAGCCAAACTGATATACCATGAGACTTTTCTGCTGTCAGCACCAGTTCTACTTCTTCAGTTTAGTTTTTTAGAGTCTGTGAACTTGATTCAGGGAGTTTTCATGAGGCAATATAGGAAAGCATAACTAAACTTTTTATGTAGCCTGGAGCCTTTTAAAAAAAGCCCTTCCCAAATCTGCAGTATGTTAGGGGAGTTCTGTTCCCCAATGTAATGTTGCTGTTATGCATTCCTGACTCAAAGTTCTTTTTAACTGGGTCTTGGGGAGAAATGCATAAACAGTGTGACATTATTTTAGTCAGCAGGAATTAAATATTGAAATCAATTATAGCTTCTTTCAGACTGCTGAAGTCAGTCCACAGTGAACTGACTAAAAAAAACACCCTTGCCTTGTTTTGCTGTCTTTGTGTGCTGAGACTAAGCTACATAAAAATACAATGGACAGGAGCTTCCACTTTTCATTCTCTTCTCTCGTACAAATTACTGGGTGGGTAGGGGGGAAGAAGCCTTCAGCTCATTCATTCTTTCCATTGCTGGAAATCAATCCTCTCATGGACCTTTTATTATTTTGCCTCAGGATGTGTTTTCAGGAAGAATGTGTCAGAAAAAGCACATTTTTGCTCTCCAAAATTGGGGAGGAACAGATTGTAGTTTCTGTAATGGGATGCTATCTGATTCTGACCCATCTACTTGTCTCAATTCATTTGTATTCCTAAGAGCAAACAAAACACAACTGTACCTCTTGCATTCTAGCTGTTGACTCTAGGGAAGCAGATATCTAGAAGCAGTTGAGTAGGGGTGATAATCACCATATCTCATTCATAGAATTTAAATTGATAGCACTAGCTTTGAACACCTTGATTCAAATTACAGTGGTACCTCATGATACGAACTTAATTGGTTCCAGGAGGAGGTTCGTAAGGTGAAAAGTTCATAAGATGAAACAATGTTTCCCATAGGAATCAATGTAAAAGCAAATAATGCTTGCAAATCCTTCAGGAAAATCCCAAACTTTAGAAGGGAGGCGAAGAGAGGGCAGGGAGGAGCAGCTAAAGGTGGCGGGTGGAAGAAGCAAGGCTAGGCTAAAGGGTGAATGGGAAGGAAGAAAGGCAAGGGGGGCACCCCTCCCTTTTCTTTCTTCAAAAGACACCCTTTCAGTGCTTGCAAACACGCTGTTCTCCTAGTTATTTAAATGGAGTCTTTTCCCCCCTCCAAGCCACCCCTCCCTTTTCTTTCTTAAAAAGACACTCTTTCAGTGCTTGCAAACACGCTGTTCTCCTAATTATTTAAATGGAATCTTTTCCCCCTCCAAGCCGCCCCTTCCTTTTCTTTCTTAAAAAAAAGGGGGGGAAAAGAAACCCCTTCATCCCAGCAGCAGCGGCTTGGGTTCGTAAGGTGAAAATAGTTCGGAAGAAGAGGCAAAAAAATCTTAAACACTGGGTTCGTATCTTGAAAAGTTCGTTAGAAGAGGCGTTTGTAAGATGAGGTACCACTGTATTTGAAATACCTCTTCATTTAAATGAAACCATTTGGGTCTGATGATCAGTTTTCGAGATCCTAATTTCTATTGCAAGGTGGCACAATCTTGGATTTAACCATTCACAAGGTGGTCTCAATTGATTAGACCAGTACCATGAGATGAATGAGTAGGCTAACAACAAAGTGCTGCAATTTTCAGTTCTCTGCCTTTCACATACCCCTCTGCTCAGTTTTCATTGTGGCTGCAGAGGAATGAAGACGATGCCTCATTTTTTAAAAATCTCCATCACTGTCAATTTAGTGGAAATGATTTATTGTAGTTGTTCTGGTACAACTGAGTAGCTTTGACTTTAGTGCTGACCATCTAGTAAATAAAGTAATTTTGTGGATTAATTATTAAAGTAGAATTTTTCAATCTTGGCAACTTTAAGATATGTGGATTTCAAATCCCAGAATTACCCAACCAGCATGCTAGGTGGAAAATTCTGGAAGCTGAAGTTCACATATCTTAAAGTTGACAAACACTATTTTAAACCATGAATTTATTTGGCACCTGGAAGGTAAACATTTGACATGTGTTTCTCTGCATGTTTCTTAATCCCAACAAGCTATTTATTGAAATTACTGTCGATTCTTCTGGCTATGAGATATTACCTCCTCTATCCTGGACTTCCCACAGTTCCAAAAATATAAAATTCAAATCTTTACCTTTCTTTATGAGATAAATAACTATTCAGAAGTGTAAGACAAAGTGGAGTGCAAATCTGAAATCTTGGAAGACTAAAACTCTGGCCCAGGTAACTGACCCAGATTGGATCCTGCAAAAATACTATATTTTAAAAAAAATCTTCATTGCATTTTTCTCTTTTTACATGTCGCGGTAATTTCTTAAGCAGATCTACAACCTTTTACATACATTATGTTTATATTAATACATTTTGTACATTGTCTTGCAATATTATCTAGCTCTACATCTTTTTTATACAATTTCTCTCCATCCTTATGTTTATTTATTCATTTATTTATTTATTAGATTTGAATGCCGCCCCTCTCCGAAAACCAGGGGTGGCTCACAGCAACAGAACAATACAAATCCAATAGTTAAAAACAATTTAAAACCCTTAATATAAAAAAACAATCATATGTCTCATGCAAACCATACGTAAAGCGGCCCAGGGGAATAAATTTCCCCATGCCTGATGGCAGAGGTGGATTTTAAGGAGTTTGTGAAAGGCAAGGAGGGTGGGGGCAATCCTAATCTCTGGGGGGAGTTGGTTCCAGAGGGTTGGGCCGCCACAGAGAAGGCTCTTCTAATGGGTCCCACCAGACAACATTGTTTCGTCGATGGGACCCAGAGAAGGCCAACTCTGTGGACCTAACCGGTTGCAGGGATTTGTGTGGTAGAAGGCAGTCTCAGAGATATTTTGGTCCAATGCCATGAAGGGCTTTATAGGTCATAACCAACACTTTGAATTGTGACCGGAAACTGATCGGAAACCAGTGCAGACTGCGGAGTGTTGGTGTGACCTGCTATTTAATATCTACATGAAACCGCTGGGTGAGATCATCCAAGGGCATGGGGTGAGGTATCATCAATATGCAGATGATACCCAGCTTTACATCTCCACCCCTTGTCCAGTCAGTGAAGCAGTGGAAGTGATGTGCCGGTGCCTGGAGGCTGTTGGGGCCTGGATGGGTGTCAACAGACTCAAACTCAACCCTGATAAGACGGAGTGGCTGTGGGTTTTGCCTCCCAAGGACAATTCCATCTGTCCATCCATTACCCTGGGGGGGGGATTATTAACCCCCTCAGAGAGGGTCCGCAATTTGGGCGTCCTCCTTGATCCACAGCTCACATTAGAGAAACATCTTTCAGCTGTGGCGAGGGGGGCGTTTGCCCAGGTTCGCCTGGTGCACCAGTTGCGGCCCTATTTGGATCAGGAGTCACTGCTCACAGTCACTCATGCCCTCATCACCTTGAGGCTCGACTACTGTAATGCTCTTTACATGGGGCTACCTTTGAAAAGTGTTCGGAAAGTTCAGATCGTGCAGAATGCAGCTGCGAGAGCAATCATGGGCTTTCCAAAATATACCCATGTCACACCAACACTCCGCAGTCTGCATTGGTTGCCGATCAGTTTCCGGTCACAATTCAAAGTGTTGGTTATGACCTATAAAGCCCTTCATGGCATCGGACCAGGTTATCTCCGGGACCGCCTTCTGCCGCACGAATCCCAGCGACCAATTAGGTCCCACAGAGTTGGCCTTCTCCGGGTCCCATCAACTAAACAATGTCGTTTGGCGGGACCCAGGGGAAGAGCCTTCTCTGTGGCAGCCCCGGCCCTCTGGAACCAACTCCCCCCAGAGATTAGAATAGCCCCCATCCTTCTTGCCTTTCGCAAGCTTCTTAAAACCCACCTTTGTCGTCAGGCATGGGGGAATTAAGATATTCTTTCCCCCTCGGCTTCCACAATTTATGTATGGTACGTTTCTATGTATGATTGGTTTTTTAAATAAGGGTTTTTCGCTTCTTTAGTATTGCATGTTGTTTTTATTACTGTTGTTAGCCGCCCCGAGTCTACTGAGAGGGGCGGCATACAAATCCAATAAAATGAAATGAAATGAAATGACGTGGGCATACCTGGGGAAGCCCATGATTGCTCTTGCAGCTGCATTTTGTACAATCTGAAGTTTCCGAACACTCTTCAAAGGTAACCCCATGTAGAGAGTGTTACAGTAGTCGAACCTCAAGGTGATGAGGGCTTATGTTATCAATCCAATCATACCACTTTTCCCATATTACATAATAATCTGAATCTTTTTGTCCTAATTTCTATTGTTAGTTCTATTGCAAATTTATCTATCTCTGTGCATTCAAATATTTTTTTAAATTATCAGACTCTTGGTGAGTGTGTTTGTGTTTCTCCAACAAAGGTGATCCTGAAAAAATACTCTTTTCAGAAGTTAGCTTAGAAATTGTCATAGTTGCTGCAAAGAATCCAGCCAGATTAGAAGTCTTATATTCTTTTCTATAGGGACCAAAATACTTATTTGGATATTAAATATTTAGGGGTTTAGATTGCCAGTAGGCTTGAAATTGTTATAAATGTTGGGGTTACAACATTGCTACCCTCTTATTATTAGTTAATATTAAACTGAATCAATATAATTTTTAATTAGAAAAGCAGTGGACTAAATTGAATCTTATATGCAATATCTATATGCACTGGTCCTAAGGCTCTAGCAAGTGGGTATAAATTAGGTCAAATTAATCATTTGTTGTGTGATGAGATACCAAGTTAAGAAGATGCATTTCATACTTAGTCTGGGTCTTCCAGACAGCTTTGTATTTAAAGAAACACAAAACAAATTTTATTTTTGTTATACTAATCTCTGGCTCATGTTCCTTCCTTTTTCTCTTTTTTCTTTCATTTCATCATCAGATTAACTATTTGATAATGCGAATATAACCGTGCACTAAATAAAGAACCACTAGGAGGAACCCAACTTTAAACAGAATCCATATTCTGCTTCTATAAAAAGCCACAGGACAGCTTTATCTATGTCTGGTGAATTGAGGGAGTGGATATGTGCCCTTTCTTCTTTTGACTGTCAATTTGCTATAAAACAGTCTGCATTTCACATTGGATTGTATTGAAATAACACATCATGTCCTCCTCTTCCTCTTGATAAATTACACTGGTTTGTAATGGCCCTGCTCAGCTTTCTAGGTTATGTAAAAAAATGCTGGATTAAGCAAATATAAAATATCACCTCTATACCATTAAACACCTGACAGAGCAAATGAGGTAGGGTTGTTTTATATGACAAGAAGAAGAGATTCATAATACAATGACTTTTTTAAAGAGCAGTTTCTATGGACAGCTGTGCCAAAGGTATGGTGCAATCATTTTAGAAGAAGTTATTATCAAATCTCTGGAAATGAATAATTGCAGTTATATAAATATTTGCATATTTATGGACAAAACATTTGTGCACTGGACCATTTATGCAACAGAGATAACAGACACATAACCTTAGAAAATAGTTGCTGGTATTCTGGTCTCATAATGGAAAAGTGGATAATAAATTGAATTGAATTGAATTTTTGTATTTGCTGAGTACCTGTACAGCTGCATTCTTAATTTCTTTTCCCGACCTATTACAGTTTTAGATTGCATTGTCAGAAAAGTAAAACTCTCCTAGCTTTCCTATCTATGGAGAAGGCCAAGAGTGTAAAAAAAAATTACAGTATGCTAGAAAACCAAAGTATGTTTAATAAAAGTGCTGAACTAACACTGAAATCACCCTGGTTGTAGTCCATTTGCTGGCAGAGGGCTTCATGCCTGAAACCCTCTGCCAGCAAAAAAAACAGATCACCAGGTGACTTTGGGCCAGTTGCTGTCTTATCAAATCACCTCCCAGAGTTGCTGTAGAGCAAGGATGTCCAACTTGATTTCATTGAGGGCAGCATCAGGGTTGTATTTGATTTTGGAGGGGGGGCATGGCTGTGGTGGGCATGGCCAGAGTTGGTATAGCCAACATGACATCACTCATGTGGAGGTCCGAATGCTCTGCCAGCAAAAATGGCAGAGCTCCCAAGCTCCGTTTTAGGATGCATCGTGGTCTTGCAACCAAGGATGGGCTACTGCCCAGAAGGGGGGAGGAATGCAGTGGGGTAGCGAAAATGGAGCTCCATCCCAGAGCACCCAATTTGCGCTGAGATATATTGAAAGAAAATGCAGGGCGTCCTGCATAAGCTATGCCCACAGTGTGGTAGTAAAATTTTTGGTAGCCCTTCACTGCCTGAACCCCTCTGCCAGCAAAAAACAGAACTCAAGAGGTCTGTGAACGACTCTCACAAGCTCTGTTTTCACTGGCAAAGGCACCCTGGGCTGGTCCTTCGATATTTCCAGGGCTGCCTTGGAGGCCAGCTCTAAGCACCACACAGGCCCCGGGCCTTGAGTTTGGCAAAAGGAAATATTTATATCTCCTTGAACTCCTGGAGGAAGAGTGAGATACAAGATAAAAATAGAGAAAAACATATTTCTGTATTGTACTGCAGATACGGAAGAATTATACATTTTGGGAAAGTTGATTTTGACGTATCATACTTGTTCTGGAACATAATATTTTGACCAATAGAAATAGTCTTTATAGTAGATTCTCTCATAAATCATAAATCCAGTTTCGTGTAGTGGTTAAGGCACCAGGCTAGAAATCAGGAGATTCTATGTTCTAACCCTAATTTTGGCACGAAAGCTGGCTAGGTGACTTCAAGCCAGTATTATCTCTCAGCCCAATTCACCTCACAGGGTTGTTAGTGTGTGGAAAATAGGAGAAGGAGAGTATTAGGTATGTTCATCATCTTGAGATTTTTATAAAAATACTAAAAGGATAAAAACAATCTTAAAAATATTTCTCATTAAGTCACACTGGGAGGAATAAACAATAATCAACTTCAAATTAAAGTGAAAGATTCTCTTTTGTGTCCATAGTTTCCAAAATATTTCCATTTGGGGAAACATCCTAAGCATGTAGAATTCTGCAGTGATTTGCATTAAACTTGCATATTCTAAAAATAAATTTAGAAAAGCATGCATTTGGGGAAAGCCATGAGACATGTCTGCAGATTTTCAACCAGACATTTTCACTTAAAAATTGAAAGAGAAATGGGAAGGAAACCTCTTTAAATTTTTAAAAATGGGAGACAGATAAAACAAAATTTGTGCATCTAATAATCTATAGTGAGCTGTGCCTTGCCTCTAGACAGCCTCTGGAATCTTTAATGGATTAGCAGTTTAATCTCATAGAGAAAATAAAAACGATGTTTGAATAGTGTTTGAAATTTCTAAAGTGAAAAGGGAAAAATGGAGATTCAAAAGACAAACATAGATAAGCTTCATATGGCCCAAATATTTCTCAGATATTTCTCCTCAAAGGCATATTCTTATGTAGAATCTGGCACAGGCTCCAATGTTGTGCGCTTCGGCGCCCCTGAGGAAAAAATACCTTCAAAATGTTGTAGGCTATTCAAAATGTTTCATTTTTTATGCATCTTTGAGACTCCACTCATGCAAAGTTGCAGCTTTCCCCTTATCTGGCCCGGAGATAGCCAAAGGCCAATTCACACAACCACTTCTCTTCTGTCATTAAATACAAATAGAGATGAGGATCAGCTATGAGCAAATATGTCATTCCAAAGCCATTTACATACTTTTATTATGAAGTCTACAATGATTCTATATTTATTTAATTATTATAATTCTAGTTTAATGTACATTAATGATTCTTTTTTTAAAAAACCAACACACAAATAATGCTACAGTTGTTGTTGTTTTCCTTTTCCTTTAAAGGACAAAGGCCAGACATTTCTCCCTCTGAGGAAAAGCCAGAAGATGGCATTGGTGAAGTGTCAAAAATAATTAAGAGGAATTCTACTGTTCAGCCTTACAGAAGAAATCTATCTTTTTGAAGGGAAAAAAACACAGATAAGGGAAATGAGGTGACAGCTTATTTGGTGATATTTACAGTTGAATGTGACGTCAATTGGAAGGGTAGTGCAGATCAATTTTAATGACAGGCAACTAAGAATGCTTATTGATTTGGAGGCCAGCAAGTGCACAAATGGCAATGACCATTAATATACCAGCACCAGGGCCATTTTCATGCCACCGGGCCATAATTCGTATTGGTTAAAAAGGAAATGGCTTGAGGAAAGAATTTAGAACTTGGATTTCTCTATTTTGCTTTTGGAATATTGTGTATCACCTTTAGTGAGTGCATCTTTACAAACTCAGCATCAAGGCCTATTGTGTTAGGGTTTGTTTACAAAAATAGTTTCTCTTTCAGATGTAGTGGGAGGGTGGCATAGGACTGGAGAGAAGCGATTTGAGCTGAAATTCTACTTAAGACTTAAAGTTCAGTAGGTTGATATGAACATTAATACTACTGCTCAGTGGGATATATTATATTATTTTAAGGAAAAATTGTGAAACAGAGGCTAACAATATATTTCAACTTGTGTATCTGGGTGAAAAATTGAAATGTCATCATCATCATCATCATCATCATCATCATCATCATCATCATCATCATTATCATCATCATCAGTGTTGGGCTGCCCCTAGTATTCCTGGGATCACCAATCTGTTAGTGGAAACAGCAATGTATGTGCATATGAGCAGTCCTGCTGCATCCCTGCATGCCCCTGCACAATAATTTGCTTCTGCACATACGCAAAAGCAAAGAAATAAGTGAAAATTGGTGATTTTTGGCCTTCCTTTGCTTTGGCACATGCGTGGAAGCAAAGAAATTTTGCAATTGTCACCTTTTCCCTTACATGGGAAAAGACCCGAATATGCCTAGACATATACAGTGGTACCTTGGTTTTCGAACGCTTCTCAGTTCAAACAAATCAGTATTCGACCAGGAAATTCAAGAAACTTTTGCCCTGAAATCCAAACAAATATTTGGAACTCGAACACTCTAGAGAGCTGAAGACAGAAGCCGGCAAGCTACACACAGAGAGAGAGAACCAGGGACAGGAGCGGGTGAGCAAGATAACTGAAGCTGGAAGCCGGCAAGCTAGAGAGAGAGAGAGAGAGAGAGAGAGAGAGAGAGAGAGAGAGAGAGAGAGACGGGGACAGAAGCAGGCAAGCTAGAGGGAGAGACAACTGAGGAGGGGAATTTATTTTAAATTGTTTCAGTTCTCAACCAAATCGGTTCTCAACCACACTTCCAGAACGAATTGTGGTCGAGAACCGACACAACAACAACAACAACAACTGTCTATCTTGAATACACAGTGGAATGAGGAAGTTTGCGAGTTTACAAAGTTGATACTGTATGAAACAAAACTGTGACTGATTCTGGATCCATGCTTTTTACTATGAGTCTTCTTCTCAGAAGGTAACAATGAAATGAGTCATTAAGAGAATGTGTAGCATCACAGGCAATACTGTGTATCCTGGTCAAGCAACTCTTACTGTCCTGGATAAAAGGAAGTGAACTGCCAATAATTTTTTCCTCCATCCTCAATACTCTCTACGTCACCTCCCTGTCTGAAGCAGTAATGCTTCTAAACAAGGCTGTAAAGGAATAAGACATGATATTTTGGATCATCCCTTTGTAGAAAGTGGTAAGGACAGGGGAATCATGCGGCACAGAAAATGCAGGCGCTGCTGTGTCTGACAGTGCCTCACTATTGGGCAACCAAGACAAATGAGGCAATACTTATAGAACTTCAGTAACAGCACTATAATATTTTAGGATATTTTTATGTTACATAGGATACTATGAAATATTTTACTGATACAGGCAGCTAAATCTACCTCAAATCTACCTTAAGTTATGGAAGAAATGAACTTGTAACCCAGTGAATGTTTCATTTGACACTAAGTTCTAGAGTTAGGAAAATACAAAGTTGTACATTGTTTTCCATTGCATCCAACTGATGATTGAATCAACATTTAGAAATACTGGAATTGTTTTTGTTTTCTTTATATCTATTATTTCTTCCTTAAAATCGAAGTGTCTGAATTTGCTTGTTTTCCCTCATGATATACAGTGTATAGGAGAAACAACTCACAGCAACTCACTCCTACTGATACCTTCCTCATTTATCAACAGGAAGACTCAAACTGAGAAAGCCCCTACTGGCACTTGCATAACATTGATCCAACAACTTTAACATTGATTCCCAATGGAAACCCAGATGGGTAGTTGAACATCCAGTCATAAGAAGACAAATAAATAACCCCACAAAAAAGATGCCAGGCTTTGAGCTACCACACCAACAATGGACAATCCTAAATAGGATTCACACCTCACATGTGAATCTGCCAGGAGTTTCTGTATAAATGGGGCACAGTGTTCTCCCCTCAGTGTGATTGCAAAGTCCCATGTCAAACTATGGATCTCTTCGTGAGCTGCATTGGTTGCTAGTCGGTCTCCGAGCACAATTCAAGGTGTTAGTTATCACCATTAAAGCCCCAAATGGTTCAGGGCCAGATTATTTATAGGACCGCCTCCTCCCTCATGCCTCATTGTGGCCAGTAAGGGCCCACAGAGTTGGCCTTCTCCAGGTCCCATCCGCCAAACAATGTCGGTTGGCGGGACTTCAGGGAAGAGCCTTCTCTGTGGCTGCTCCGACCCTATGGAATCAACTGCTCTCAGAGATTCACATTATCTCCTCCCTACCGGTTTTCCGGAAAGCTGTTAAAATCTGGTTTTTCCAGCAGGCCTGGAATTAAGACTGATTGTTGCAAGTATGGTTTTATAATATATGTGATTTTAGTGATTTTTAAATTGATTTTTATTTATATTGTATTTATACCTGTTGTTAGCCACTCAGAGTCCTTTTGGAGTGAGTAGCATATAAATGCAATCAATAAATCTATAAATAAATAAATAAATAAATAAATAAATAAATAAATAAATAGATAGATAGATAGATAGATAAATAAATAAATAAATAAATAAATAAATAAATAAATAAATAAATAAATAAATAAATATTGTGACCAGCTGCAAGCTAAGGGCATATTTTGGTCCAGTATCTGACTTTAAAAATATATATAAATGATGCTGCACTTCAATGGTTGGATAGCTTGAACATTGGTATTTGAACACAGATCTTTTTACCATTTACATTTTATTGAGTTCCACTATTCTAGAGGAAAGGTTATTATATATTGCTAGTCCACGTACGATATGTCACATACAAATAAATAATATGGGGAAAATGTCCAATCAGCAAAGCAGTGGAAGTGATGTGCCGGTGCCTGGAGACTGTTGGGGCCTGGATGGGTGTCAACAGACTCAAACTCAACCCGGATAAGACGAAGTGGCTGTGGGTTTTGCCTCCCAAGGACAACTCCATCTGTCCTTCCATTACCCTGGGGGGGGGGAAAGTATTGACCCCCTCAGAGAGGGTCCACAACTTTGGCATCCTCCTCGATCCACAGGTCACATTAGAGAAACATATTTCAGCTGTGGTGAGGGGGGTGTTTGCCCAGGTTCGCCTGGTGCACCAGTTGCGGCCCTATTTGGATCGGGAGTCACTGCTCACAGTCACTCATGCCCTCATCACCTCGAGGCTCGACTACTGTAATGCTCTCTACATGGAGCTAACTTTGAAGAATGTTCAGAAACTTCAGATCGTGCAGAATGCAGCTGCGAGAGCAATCATGGGCTTCTCTAAATATGCCCATGTTACTCCAACACTCCACAGTCTTCATTGGTTGCCAATCAGTATCCAGTCACAATTCAAAGTGTTGGTTATGACCTATAAAGCCCTTCATGGCATCGGGCCAGAATATCTCCGGGATCGCCTTCTGCCGCACGAATCCCAGCGACCGGTTAGGTCCCACAGAGTTGGCCTTCTCCAGGTCCCATCGACTAAACAATGTCGTCTGGCGGGACCCAGGGGAAGAGCCTTCTCTGTTGTGGCTGCGACCCTCTGGAACCAGTTCCCCCCCAGAGATTAGGATTGCCTCCACCCTCCTTGCCTTTTGGAAACTCCTTAAAACCCACCTCTGCCATCAGGCATGGGGGATTTGAAACATTTCCCCCTTGCCCCTGTAGTTTTTGTGTATGATTCGATTGTGTTCTTGTTTTTTATATATTGGGGCTCTTTTGGATTTTTAAACTTGAAACTGTAATTTAGATTGCGAAATATTAGATTTGTTACTATGTTTTGTTTACCATTGTTGTGAGCCGCCCTGAGTCTACGGAGAGGGGTGGCATATAAATCCAATAAATCTAATCTAATTTAATCTAATCTAATCTAAAATAATCTTGTGTAAATAAGTCAATCTGTTCTGTTCAGAATATACATGGTTCATTTTGTCATTGTTGTATATTTCCCAAGTTTGGTTTCCTAATCTGGTATTGTCAGGAAAGTGTATCTTTACCAACATTGAACCAAATTAGTTCTTGTGACCATCAGCACATATCTTAATACGTATTTGTTCCATAACAATTTCTTGTAAAGGGAAAAAAACCTGATTTATGACACAATTCAAAATAAATAAGTCTGCTCTTCAAGCATCAGATCTACTTGGAGTTGTGGAAACTACAGACCGACAGAACCACCTATTCAAAATAGTACACTTCCCTTCCGCCATTTCTATATAAGAAAGATGGAGGACAGAAGGAGAATGAGAGATATAAGTGCTTGTGCTCCTTAGTGCTAGGTTTATCCAAGAAATAACCAGTGAATTTTATTTCTGTTGCTTTATAGTATTTTTCAAATGGTGAAGGAACACAGTGGGAAGTTCTTGGAAAAAGAAATTTCCAAGTGTATTTTAGTCATTAAACATTCTCATACTGGCATCTGTCCAGAAAATATCAAGTAAGTTACCTAATGTTTTTAGAAACAGTCTAGGTCCAAGGTTCCATAAATTCCCCAAACATCAAAGAAGAAGAAAAAATGATTCCCCCCCTCCATGCATTTGGGTTTGAGATAATGCACACAAAAATAAAAATGGTACAAGGTTAGTTTTTGAGGTGGGATTACAACCACATTTTTCCTTCAGAGTACGTGTTAGCATATATTACTTTAAATATGAAGTCAAGGCAAAAGACAGGATTCCAAGCTACCATAGGTTGATGGATTGTGTGCATCATGTTTTATGTTATATATGAGCCATTCAGAATTTTATGAATGAGAAGAGAGGGATATAAATGATAGTTTATATCATATAAGCTATAGTTCTATCTATCATTTATGAATCATCACTTTATATTGAAAATGGTAAATGATTAAAAAGTTATGCAAGTCTTTCCTACATTCCTCCTATGGGCAGATTCTTATTTATTATGTTTTTAAATAATTCTTCTATTTTCTCAATGTGGTACTTAAAAATATATACACAGTTACTGCTGCTTTTGATAAACTTTATAGTACCACTCTTTTTGGTTTACATACAAATCTAATAAACTATAAACTAAACTATAAACTATCCATTCATTTTTCACTGCTTTTGAATTAATTTGCCCTGACTGCTTTTACCCACTCTCAATTAATGTATTAATTTACAATAAATTAATTAATTCTTTCCTGACAACTGTTATAGGGGCCTCACAACTCATATTAATGGTGGACTGCCCATTCTAATTAAAATCAATACATAGGCCTTGATGCATTTACTCCTATCTTTACCACAAAACTACTGTACCACGAAGAAGCCATTTAATCAAAGAACTGGGGCAATATGACTGATTTTAACACTGGATAGCTAGCATGCATGACCAAGAATTAATTATCATCATCACATGTAGTATGAAAAAATAAGAAACAATTTTGAATGAGAAAACTGTTTGCAGTCATTTTAAAGAAGCTGTTGTTTAATTCAAAAAGATGTAGGGTGGGTTTTTTTTTTAACCTTGTGACAAGGTGCCTTCTGCCTATTGTTTAACAATTGTTTCACTTGTTCCCTTTCTAAGGTCAAAAGGACTTTTTTCTCCCTGAAGGAATAAGAATAGGAGAAGTTGACATGATTATTAAATACTTTTGTTCTGTTTTATGACGCTATTACGACTATATTGAATGCATGTTATTATTGTCTGAGAATATTTGAAATGTGTTGTATATTTTGTTGCAAGCCACTTAAGAGTGGCATAATTGAAGCAACATAGAATCAGTGATAAATAAATAAATAAATAGATAGATAGATAGATAGATAGATAGATAGATAGATAATAGATAAATAGATAAATAGATAAATAGATAAATAGATAAATAGATAAATAGATAAATAGATAAATAGATAAATAGATAAATAGATAAATAGATAAATAGAGAGACAATATTTTATATTTAAATTATTTAAGAACTTTCAGAACAGCAATTTTTAAACCTAGTGGTTCTTTTAAAATCAATAAAATATAAAGTTAAATCTCAATAATACCTTCAGTTTTTGGCATCTGAACTCTTGAATTCTCTTCCATATATCTGATGACGCAGGCTTATCTGCCTTAATTCTTGTCTTTCCCCAGTTTTTATCTCAGATTCACCGCAAATAACATTTTCCAATGTAGTTTCTGCTGTTATCAGCTTTCTAAATGAAGGCATGTAATAATTTGGCAAAGAAATCTTCAGAGTAAAATTTTATCACTAAACATCAAATTTCTACACTGAGGCAATTAAGGAGAATTGTATCCAGTGATCCTAAGTGTTAATTCCTTCTCATTTATATAAATACTATCCTTCATTTAATAGCACACAGGGAGCAATGGCATAGTAAATCTGAAGACCAGTCCAGTGAGATATACAAAGGTGAGAAATCAACTTTTTAGACTTAGGACTCTCCTGAGCTTTTCCTTTTTAATCAGACTATTGATTTTCCTCCACATTCATTGCTTAAAACTTGATCACTGATACACTTTTTCATTTTTATACAATGAAACACTTGGGAAGGCTCCATAAAATGCTTTGGAAATGCCCACTGAAAACACAAATCCAACATTTTTTATTTGAGGGGGAAAAAAATCTCCCGTCTCATTGGTAAACTCTGAGAATTGAGAATTACATTGATGTGACATTTATGAGTTCTTTTATGTGGATGTTTACTACTGCAACCTACACAAAACAGAGGGGCCTTGCAATTTAAAATGTTTGGTTCATTTGTTCTCAGATATAAAAATGTTAAAAGTTACACTCCAAGAGACTTGTGCTGAAGCAAAAGTATTACAGAATTCTATATTTATAAATGACTTTTGTTTTTCCTAACAGTGACTTTTAACTTCTAACAGAATTGTTCCTGCTTTTCAGTCACCTCTCTGTGGACACATGAACAGTGTAATAGATGTGTGATATCAACATCATTCCAGTTCTGAGAAAAAGTGAGACAATTTATTAGTTTATCACATCTTTGTTTCAACTCCTTGCAACATAAGGCTGCCCATTTTACCCTTATAACAATCCTACGAGGAGATACTGATTTGCTCTAGGCCATCCATTGACCTTTATGATGAAAAAGTACTTTTAACCACAAGTTCCTTTGGGTTAATTGACTACTTTATCTACTATGCCATAGTGGTTAATTGCAGACATATGTGAGCCTAGAAATATGCATGATCCCAAAGTAAGTTACAAGGTGACCATTCCAGCACATAATCTAGAGACTATATGAATCATGAAAGAATGTATTGTATATGTTTTCATAACAAAACAATTATGGTTGTAAAGAATATCTGAGGCAAAGTGCAACTTCTGATGACTTATATGCTTCACTAGGCTTTCATGCATGTGAAGGACCACACTTAAAATATAGACCTGGAATAAGGGTTCCTAAACTTTTTCAGTCCACTGCCCCCTTGGTGCAACAAATCTCACCTTCAGGTGGGTGTGACTTGGTGGTCAGGTGATCGGATGGGTGTGGCCAACTTGTAAAATGTTGTAAAAATCACTTAACTCTTGGTTAGCAACCAAAATTTTGGCTTCAATTGTGGTCATGTCTTTCTTTCTTTCTTTCTTTCTTTCTTCTCCCTCCTTCTTCCTTCCATCCTTCCTTCCTTCCATCCTTCCTTCCTTCCCCCTCTCCTCCCCCCTCTCTTTCTCTCTCTCTCCTGCAATAGAAAGCAACGTTCTCCAAGGAAAATATCTTGTGACAGGAGCTATGAGATGCTCCTAAAATTCCAAGACAACTCTGACATGCAGTTTATGGTTTATAAAATGCTTCCAAGTGTGCAGGTATATCTGGATGAGAGAAAGTGAGGGCGCCCCTGAATATGTTAATGCAAATGAAAAATATCCATGCCTTTTCCAATCTTCTTTCTTTCTTTCTCTTTCTCTCTTCTCAGCGGCAGGAGAAAGAAGAAAGTTCTGGCCAGCACTTGGCTTACTTTCCTGGCGAGGTTTGGAGACTGCCTGGGATGCCCTTCCGTTGGCTCTCTAGGCAGCACCACTTTCTCCCTGCCCTTCCATAGGTATGTACACTGATGTTTCCCAGCTTGCAAAGATACTGGAGCCGAAGCCGGGAAGGCAAGAAGGGTGATGGCAGTAGCAACCATGCTCCATCCCAGAAGTGGCATGTCCCCTGTCATGTGCCACCCTGGAGTGCAGTCTCCAGGCTGGCCTTGGCAAGGCAGGGAGAAAGTGGTGATATCTTGAGAGTTGGCAGATGTGCTTGCTGGGTGGTCTACAAGCCTTGCCAGGAAGGTAAGCTGAACGCCGGCTGGGCCCACATGCTCCAGCCCGCCCCTTGTTCTGGTCATCTCCAGGGAAGTTCATGGTAAGTGGCAGTGGGCGAAGTTGGGCAGGGTGGAACCATTGATGCAGCAGTTCCTGGTGCGAAAGACCGAGTGAGGAGGTGTAGCCGATTGGGATGGATGGGCTGGAAGAAGCCAGTTGAGTGGGGCTAGGCGTATTGTGCCTTCTCTTGTCCCAGAGGCCTGCACATTCCCTCCTGCCAATCCTCCATACAAGAAACCTGCCCCGTTTCTGCAAAGACAGAGTCCTGCAGGGCAATCTAAACAGGGGAGGGGGATGCTATAGAAAAGGCCACTTTCTACCCACACCTCCTGCACCGGCTCTGCAGGATCTGGTGCTCCAAGGCAGCCCACTGGTTTCCAACCTGGCACCACAGGCCCCAATGTGGCACTGGTGGTCAGCCAGGGCAATCTGTAAAGAGACCAAGCAGATGGCCAGTTGAGAATGCAATAGGCTGCTTTGGAGCCCCAAGCATTGCAGATCCAGCATGGGTGGAAGGCGGCCTTTTTTGCAGCATCCCCCTCCCCTTTTTGGATTGCCCTGCAAGAGGGCGCTCTGCCTTTGCAGAAATGAGGTGGATGCTTGTGCAGCAGCCCTGAGACATTGTTTGCCCTTCCGCCACTCCTCTTAGCATTTGCATTTCCACCAAGGTCTGCCTGCCCAGCCACTGGCTGGACCAGGTTGGATGCCAACCTCAGAAGTCAAGCGGGCACAGGGGACTGCTGGGAAGGCTGTGTGGAAGGCCACCAAGCATGGCAGGACTGCTACCTCCTTTCCCTGTTGCCCTGATATACTTTCCTGCTTTCACGTGGCCTCTTAGTTTCCCCTGCTTCTCCCCTTGCCTCTTAGGGCCCCTGCCACCACCTTGCTTGTTAGCACCCTCTACCCACTACCCACTGGAAGGCGGTGCCACCCACTTTGGGAACCACTGGCTTAGAAGATGAAAAGGTGAGATTTATATACATTTTTTCTTGATTCTATCCTTCAAAAACCAGGCATCTCAAGGGAATCTACAAAATAAATTATTTAAAAATATTAAAAACTGTAAACATAATAAGTTAAAATTCAAAATAATCCATATACAATTGAATAAATAGCAAAGTATGAAGGTTAACGTCTAAAAACCTATCTGAAAAATCAAGTTTTAACTGCTTCCTGAAAGATTACTGAAGTGGAGCTACTCAGATTTTGACCAGAATACATTCTAGAGATGTACAGATAAACAAAATGTCCAGATTTATAGATATTTTTTCTGCAGGGCTTATGAAACCATATTGCTGCTTGAGATCTATGCTACTAAAATGCACATGTGGATATAACTTTAAACAAAAGTGAGCAGAATTTCCACAATACAGGAAAAGCTCCTGTTATTTTTCCCCTCTACACATTTATATCTTTCCCTGGGAGACTTCTGGTTGGTATGGATGATATGCTGAATTTACAATTTCTGTCATTGGCCAGTAGCTCCTCATCTTTTGCTTTCTTTACTGCTGAATTGGTAAACTGAAAATTCACTTTCTTCTTTAAATTACTTCTGATGAAAAATTATGGTTCTAAAGTTGAGACTCAGAGGAAGCCAGAGCCATCTCCCTGGAATGACTCAAGGGAGATAGCTTCCTAGAGCTGAAGATGTGAAAGCCATTTTTCACATGCTTACAAGCAAAGAGCCTGGTACCAATAGTCTATTATCAAAACACAGTAAAAAAGGTAAAAGTATCTCCATGGGATTTACCCTGCTAGTCATGACCAACTTTAGAGGGTGGTACCCATCTCTGTTTCTTAAACCAAAGAGCCAGTGTTTTCCAAAGACATTTCATGTAGCCAGCAGTCATCATGCCGTGGAACGCTCTTACCTTACCGTAACATTATTTATTTATTTTTATTTATTGTAATTTGTCAGACAGAAACAAAAACAGGAATGAAAATATGACAGGGACTAATGCATGCCCCCTCTTAAGTATGGAGTAAGGGCCACGGAAGTCAATTTGTGACTAAAACTGTGAAAATTTGTACCTGAGACTATTGAATCAGGTAGAGCATTCCAGACTTTGACAACTCTATTACACAAATAGTATTTTTTTGCGATCAAGTAGAATGATTTACACTGTGTTGTGGTTGTTCATGTGTATATTGTTGCTATTAATTAATCTTGCATTCTTATATGCCTCCTGCCGCATGAATCCCAGTGACCGATTAGGTCCCACAGAGTTGGCCTTCTCTGGGTCCTGTCGACTAAACAATGTTATCTGGCGGGTCCCAGGAGAAGAGCCTTCTCTGTGGTGGCCCCGACTCTCTGGAACCAGCTCCCCCCGGAGATTAGAACTGCCCCCATCCTCCTTGCCTTCCGTAAACTCCTTAAAACTCGCCTCTGCTGTCAGGCATGGGGGAATTGAGGCATTCCCCCTCCCTCCTGGGCCTATATAATTTATGTATTGTGTGTATGTCTGTGTGTATGTCTGGTTTAATAATGGGTTTTTAAAATGTTTTTTAAATTTATTAGATTTGTTATGAATTGTCTTATTGTATGCTGTGAGCCGCCCCGAGTCTACAGAGATAATAATGCTGTACCTATTCACGCACTTACATTTGCATGCTTTGGAGCTGCTACATTTGCAGGAATGGGAACAAGACTTGGGTCTCAAAGTACAGAATTGTAGAATTTTAACTTTTTCTTTTGGCTATCATCTGAGAAAAGTCTAATGGAAGAACAATAAAACCTGTATTCACTTCTGATCTCCAAGAACATGTAGCACGGTAGCACAGAACAAAAGTTATTAACAAGAGTTATTTATCTGTTTATAAGATTTTCTTTGTGGCTTTAGAAAGCATATATTCATGTACATAAAACCCACAAATTATGAGGTGAAGCAAATCTTTAAATCAAAACATAGGAAAATTAAAAGCCTTAGTTTACAAGGGGAAAAAGAAAAGAAATGCACAGTTTGAGAGCTCTGACAAGCCAAATGCCACCAAATTTGAAATATTTAAAACAAATACATATGTCTAATATGAAGTTCTACATCAAGAGTGTCCACAAGTCCACAAGTCTTTAAGTTACCAAAGCTGGAAACCCCTTTTCTACACAGGTCTCATTAAGAATCTCTTAACTACAGTCAAAGATTGGAGAGTAGGGAAAACCCAGAATGGGTTATACAGCCAATGACTGGAACCAAGAAAGAAGAACACAAGAGAGAAGCAAAAAGTCAGAATGTGGTCTTGGAGTTTCTAAAAGCACATGACAAATGTCAGTATATAATTCTCAGAAACTCACATCTTTCTAGACCAACTTTCAGAGTATGGAAAATAAACAGAAGTACAGATCCTAAATCTGAAAGATGAACACGAGATAGGCATCACTGAAACTCTATAGAATAATATTTATAGTTGTTGCAGAATACTGGAATGCTTCAATGTATTCAAAAGAAACAATCGAAGAAAAATAGTAGGGATATTGCACTGAATAGAGGGGGAGGGGATATTCTTGTATAGAAATTCAGGCACCAGCATATGGAAATCTTATTAGAAATATTTGGGTAAAAAACCAAAAGTGATTTCATTGCTGAGTTGATTGGTGGGAGCATATATAAAGAAGGATTTTCTGTCACTGATAATTAATTTTTCAAAGAGGCATGCAATAGTGATAATAAGGGATTTAAATTATCTGCTAGGAGCCTGACTCTGTCAAGAGTCAGAGGTCCAAAAATTCTTGTCCTCTTCCATTGACCACAATCTTCCCACTTATCAGAATATAGAAAAAGGATCAAGGAGTCTTGCAAGATTCATATAGCCTTACAATAAAGTAGAATTAGCACATCCAGTCATGTCTTCTTTCTGGTTTATGTGAAAGGGCTGATATCAATCTTGAAAGTCTGAAAGTCCAAACTTCCCAGTGACGCGTTTAACTGCTTGATCAAATAGGTCCTTCCTACATTTCGTTGCCTGATTGTTAACCCACTGGGAGCTCCTGCCTCTCTTATCTGAGTGTTTGTTAATGGCACCTCTTTCATTATATCCAAAACAGGTCCAAAGAATGGAAATCTATGTACACATTAAAGGTGGAGAAGTGCAGACACTTCATGCCCTTATTGTCACAAGATGTAAGTTTTAATAGCTGTGAGAGATGGTACCTATAGAGGGGTAGCTGGTATGATGGATTATAGTGCAGCAGCAGTTTCCCAAGAAGCAGGGAGCATATTCCAAACAGGAGGAGAGAAAAGGCACCTGGACAGGAGACAGAGAGAGTTAGAATATCCACTTTCTAGAATCTCCCAGAATATATTCTTGGGCTTAGCTTGATAATATTGTGTTGGATCTAACCTATGTTTGATCAAGTTTGTCCTTTGCTCAATAATACCAATGCTTCTTCTTTTTCAACTCTTCAACTCCTCTGTTAGCCATGGAGAGTGATGAGATTCATTGGAAGGGAGAGGTCCCATGGGTATAATCTGATATAAAGTCTTGGCTGCCCCCACCACTATTCTAAATATCAGCCAAGAGTATGTAACAGACTATCAGGAAGAAACCCTAGCTCACTTTGAAACCTATTTGGGTTCATCAGTTTCTGCAGGCAACCAGTCTAATGAATTCAGCCTTCCTAGAATGAATTGTGGCATAGGGAAGCCCGTGGTAATCAGGTCATGATCTAGCCATAACAAGGGAGATATTGAGAGCTTTTCCAATTTCAAATCATATAGTCAAATTTCCCACAAAAACACTAAATCTGTTGAGTGACAACTGTCCCATGCTGAGATTATAGCCAGCATGTTGTAGTATTGCAAGACCATAAGTCTGCAATACTGGGGAACAAAACCACCATTCCAGAAATGGAATCAAGAGGCTCAGACAGGGAGATTGCTGGTAGAATAGCAACAATCCTGAGACTTCAAATTAATGAACAGGATCTAGTGACCTGCGAACAGCACCCCTGAAAGTTGTAACATATTTTTGGATGATAGTTGCTATACCACCATCTCTAACCTGGCACATAGGTTAATGTTCAACCAGTAACCCAGCATGGCATCTCTGTTCTGGGCCCAATCAGTTATTGGTAACACATGCTATATCAGTCCTTGGCAATTATATGAAGGAGCCTTTGTTACAGACTGATCTTGCATTTAAAAGCAGCACTTGGAAACTAGAGATTTACTGAAAACAGCCTCACATTTATATAGGTTTTTCTTTATTTATGTTTAGTGATTGATATTCTTCTACTGGCTGATCACTATTTGATGAGAAGCTTATTACATTTTCATATACAATTGACCTTATTGGAATTCACAGTATGAGCATGTGAGTTCATTGAACTGGTAATCATATCAAATTATAACTACTACTTTGCATTTAGAATACCATAATTTCATTGGAGTCTTTGAGACTACCCATAGTGCATTTGTATACTACATATTTATATATATATATAATAGTGACTAATTTCAACTCCAAATATGAATAGAAATATAGTGTTATATATATGTAATATAATATCACATGTTATTCTGAAATATTTGCATTTAAATGCTGCATTTTCAATATCACAAACTATAGAAAAATTGTTTCCCAAATCAGGTTTTAGTGATATATTAGCACATCATGAACAGCAATGCCTGTCTACAAGGCATAGGTCCCATAAAAGCTACAATGGCATCAAAATAACAAAGAGACATACCATGTTATGATTTGCTTCAGGCCTCATTTTGATTGTTTTTGATAAAAGCATTGTCCTATCATGATAATCAATAATAATAATAACAACAACAACAATAATGACAACAACAACAAACAACAACAAACAACAACAACAACAATAATAATAATATATTCATTAAACATGAAACTGAGTCAACTGAACATTCAAAAATTCATCACAAATATCATTGACTGGTGCTGATAGTTGTACTGCAGAAAAAACAATTGCTACCAACCTGCCTTCCATTGAGGACCTGTATACTGCACGAGTCAAAAAAAGGGCTTTGAAAATATTTACAGATACCTCACATCCTGAACACAAACTATTTCAATTCCTACCCTCAAAACGACGCTATGGAGCACTTCACACCAGAATAACTAGACACAAGAACAGTGTTTTCCTAAATGCCATCACTCTGTTAAACAAATAATTCCCTCAATACTGTCAAACTATTTACTAAGTCTGCACTACCATTAATGTTCTCATCATTCCCATCACCAATCTCCTCCCACTAATGACTATATGACTGTAACCATGTTGCTTATATCCTTAGAATTTATATTGATTATTTCCTAATATGATTTGATTGTTTATTTGTACCAGTGTTGTACATTAAGTGTTGTACATTATGATTCTTGATAAACCAGTGGCGGGCTCCTATGGGTACAGTCAGGTACGCAGTACCAGTAGCAAACGTTTGGTCAGGTACACAGTACCGGTAGAAAAAAAATGATTTTTTTTCTCTTTTTTTCCCTTCTGGGTTCTGGGTATATTTTTCCTATCACAGTAAATGAGGTTGAATGTGTATAATTTTAGAAGATCTGTCCGTGTGTGTATGTATATACACATACACTTTATATAATAAATAATCAGGGGTGGGCTACTGCCGGGATGGGGGGGGGGAAACACAGTGTGGTAGCGGAAATGGAGCTTTTCCCCGGAACACCCAATTTGCACTGAAAGATATTGAAACAAAATGCATAAGCCACGCCCACAGTGTGGTAGTAAAAATTTTGGTAGCCCATCACTGTGACAAACATATCTTTTTTTAATGTACACTGAGAGCATATGCACCAAGACAAATTCCCTGTGTGTCCAATCATATTTGGCCCATAAAGAATTCTATATTTGGTCTATTTATCGATATTAACCAATTTGGGATCTCTTTTTAAGATGGTAAAACAACAATTTATTTTTAGAGCAAATAATATCCTGGGAAATAGTTACATGATGTACCTAAATGAAACAATATTTTTTTTAAAAAAAACCAGATACATTTCATACGAGAGGCAACATGAAGAGTTTAAGCTCCATAAAAATACTAGATTATTTTTCCTATTTCAACTCTGGATGACAGTTCCATTTGTTGAAATAAAAGAATAGGCTGAATAATTATTAGGTGTTTAGAATGATTCCAGAACACTAATGACATATGTCATAATTCAGACCACTAAAGGAAAGGGAGGATAAAGCTTTGGTAAAGAAAAATACATATTTACATTGGGAAACTTTATTATGAAGCATTGGAAAAACACTAGATAGTAATGAGATTCCTAGAAGAAAGAAAATGCCAATTTACAGAAGGAAAAAAGCCGGATGAAAGGAAGATGTAGTCTATTGCAGAAAAAAAAATACACATACATTAAAAATAAGAAATACAGAGGGACTGTCAACTTACACTGATCAAGCTAGACAGATAGAAATTAATTATATTTTGTTTAAGAGGCTGCCTTTGCAGCCTTGGTCAATTTTAAAATTCACAATAGAAGATTTTTCAAACTTGCTTTCCAATTACCTTGGATGGCAGGCAAAGCGCTTTGAAACAAAACTCATTTTAAATTGGTAAATGCAATCAATTCCAATTGACAGCATTTTCAAAATCCATAACATTAGGCTACTGGTCAACTAGTTCTAAAGGGGACATGCATTATTATGGAACTTTATTAAGGAGTGTCTGCACAGGCCAGCAGAACAGAAACTTCACAAAAATATCCAAGACAAATGGCTTTAAAAAGAAGTAATAAGTAGAATGTTTTGCAAAGAACAGACAGAGTCTGCAAAAATTAACATCTAAGCCATGCCTGTGCTTGTGTCACTAACAACAATTATTCTGTAACATTTATTTTGATCCTCTTGTCTCCTTTCTACCCAATGAAACAAATTAATATACAATACATATAGTATACAAGAAAAAAATCACTTCACCACCCAGAAACACCCTTCTGTCTTTTATTTTTATTTTTTAATGGGATGGCGTGGGGTTGAAATTTAACATTTGCATTTGGAGATTTAGAGGGAAAGAATCATGATTGAATATTCATGTACAGCTTTGAAATAGGCTGTTATCTTGATAATAAGGTTTGGCTAGAGTTCTATCTCAAGCCCAACTCTTCTTTTTTCCTGTTGCAATTTTGATTATAGTGTTTATACCAAGAGCTATTAAAATATGAGCAATCTACTTTCATCTGAACTGAGTAATGTCATTCTTTTCTCTAACTAAATATTCTACTTTGGTCTTTTTTTGTTTTTTGTTTTTCAATTTACAAATATATGGTAATAACAGCAATAACATTATTTACTTACATATAATGCTATTCTTCCACTTTCTAATTTCTACCTTTATTATCTAACCATAGGTAGAACAAATTCCAAGTAAAAAAAATATTCTGTGTCTTCTTTGTTCTTTATCCTTAATGTTAGCCTATCCATTTCTGCACTGTCTAATATTTTTCTATGATGTAATTTTTCAATGATGTAACTTATTGTTACTATATTTATTCATTCATTCAGTTTATATAACTGTCCATCTTAAATCAGTGACTCTGGGCAGCAAACAACCATAAAAACAATAAAAAAGTAAAAACATAGTGAGAGAACTGTCAACCATTGATCAATAATCCTAACTATAACCTATTTGGGGAAAGGAGGAAGGTTGAAATATGCAGACCTTCTTCATGCACAAAACTCCCTGGAAGACTAAAAAAAATTTGCATTCAAAATGAATCAAACATCAAAATCTGTTTCTGTAATAACTCAGACTTGGTTGAAACTGTTATCTTTGTTTATTAGCTGACAGGAGCAATACACTCTCACGGATTCTTTATAACAAGTTCTTGGTGCGCTAATAAGCAAATGCCGCGAAACACAGTATTTATACAAACCAGCCCCAGCAACAGGGAACTTGACATTGATACAATTTTTAGCGCCAAAGCGGCCAACCAATCAGCAAGAAGCAGAAAGTGATTCTTCATATTTCCCAGTTCAGAGAAATAAACTTTTAAATTGTATATAGAGAAGCAGGAAGCAATTCCTCCATTTCTTATCCTACTTAAAGAAAGGTACCTTGTGTCTTCAGTAACAAAACCCATATTCTTTAATCATTAATCAATATTATTTTTAAAATAATTCAAATAATATCATACAACTTTTTATTTATATTCATATTTATATAGTTGTCACATAGTTTTGAGCAACTGGTGATATTAAAAGAAGCAAAATACATATTATAAAAATTGCCCAAGAATGTGAAACAGCAGAAAAAAACCAGGGGGAAAAAAAGCCATCTTAGAGCACTGTGATAAAAAATTGTATATTGATAACTCATGCAACAACTTATCCCAATGTCCAGAAGAAGTACTGAATCTTCTAAGCTTTCTAAATTTAAAGGCAAGCAGGATTATACCCAGCTGGGTCTTGGTGGAAGATGCTATTCCACAGAGCAGGTGCATTATAGATGAACCATGAGGTCTTTTTCTGCCGTCAATCTTCTGTGTTTCTATGTTTCCTGGATACCATCAGGTGCTACATTTTACTAGATGGGACCCAGAACATGCCAATGTGTCTGGAACCCACACTGCATATTGAACATTAATACAATTGAGTACGTCCAGACATATTTCACGAGAAGAGTCCTCCACTCCTCTGCTCACAATAGAATACTTTATGCCACCAGACATTTATTTATTTATTGTTAGAGTTGAAAGGGACTATGAAGGCCATCGAGTTCAACCCCCTGCCCAAGCAGGAACCCTATAGTACACCAGTCAAGTGGCAGTTCAATCTTCTCTTAAAAATGTCCAGAGTGTTGGAGTTCACAACGTCCGCTGGTAGGTTGTTCCATTGGTTGATCGCTCTGACCTTCAGGAAGTTCCTCCTTATCTCCATGTTGAATCTCTCCTTGGTTAGCTTCCAGCCATTGTTCCTCATCTGGCCCTCTGGTGCCCAGAAGAATAAAGTGATCCCCTCCTCTCTGTGACATCCCCTCGTATACTTGTAGACTGCTATCATGTCCGCTCTGGCCCTCCTTTTCTCTAAAATTCTGGTGGCATTTTAAAATTGTTGGCTTAGACAATTTAGAACTACACCACTTTCAGTGTGACCTAAATATAGTTTTTCAAATTATCTGTTACAATGTCTTACCTGCCAATGACTATTTCAGCTTCAACAACAAAATCACATATTCAAAATAGTTCAAGACATGCACACATTACCAAATTGTTTCTGTTGTTGATGCTCAAGTTTATTGTAGAATGATTTTGAATCTTTAGGGGTCATCAACTTTGAAGTCTCAGAATGTTGTAGCCTCATTGATGACCAGAATATCTTTGGGACCACGTTCTGCCACACGAATCCCAGCGACTGATTAGGTCCCACAGAGTTGGCCTTGTCCGGGTTCCGTCAGATTAAACAATGCCATCTGGCGAGACCCTGGGGAAGAACCTTCTCTGTGGGGGCCCCGGCCCTCTGGAATCAATTCCCCCCAGAGATTAGGACTGCCCCCACCCTCCTTGCCTTTTGAAAGCTCATAAAAACCCACCTATGTCGCCAGGCATGGGGAAACTGATACACCCCTTAGCTTCTATGGTTTTTTTATGTATGGTTCGTTAGGTTGTGTGATTGTTTTTTTTATAAGAAGGGTTTTAAATTGCTTTTAACATTAGATTTGTACATTGTGTTTTGCTGTTGTGAGCCGCTCCGAGTCCTCATAGGGGGGCGGCATACAAATCTAATAAATTATTATTATTTTTATTTTTTATTTTTTTATTTTTTTTATTTTTATTATTTTTATTATTTTTATTATTTTTATTATTTTTATTAATTTTTATTAATTTTATTATTTTTATTATTTTTATTATTTTTATTATTTTTATTATTTTTATTATTTTTATTATTTTTATTATTTTTATTATTTTTATTATTTTTATTATTTTTATTATTTTTATTATTTTTATTATTTTTATTATTTTTATTATTTTTATTATTTTTATTATTTTTATTGTTGTTGTTATTGCTAATGAAATCAGCATATTATTATTAAAAGCAGCATATTAACATTAGGTTTGTACATTGTGTTTTGCTGTTGTAAGCCGCTCTGAGTCCTCGGAGAGGGGCGGCATACAAATCTAATAAATTAGTAGTAGTAGTAGTAGTAGTAGTATTAATAGTATTATTATAATTTACAATGTCAAGAAACTATGGAAATACCAGTCCATCCCATTATCAAGAGTACCAGGATGCCTAGCTGTTTAAAAAGAGGTAAAGTTCATATACCTTGAATATTGGATTGGCTTATTTTCCTCTGGAATTTACAATAACATTCAATCATTTTTGTTAAATTTGATCCAATATGTTTGAAATGAAGAGAAGATATTAAAGTTTTGGTTATTTACCATCTTTCAGAAGCTAAGATGACTTGCTGGAAACAATTAGTTTTTCTTAATATTAATTACAAAGAATTAAGGTCTTCATTAATCCAAAACATCCTGAACAGGTTTCTCCCTATTAATATAGGTATATTTGAGGTGCTTATCATTTGAAACCAATCACTGACTTCTCTAATGGATATTTTAAACCCTTATTGATTTAGGTAAATTTGTTTCAACTAAGGTCAATAATGATAAATGACTTGTGTTCTGCATGAAGTGACTTGGGACTTTGAATTAAATGATTGTAATTATCTGCAGTTACTCTGTAACTCCAACTCTTAATGATAGGGACACAATGTCCTTTTATTTGCATTAGAGACATATTTTGACTTTCACTATTTTCAAATTACTTTAAGATTTAACAAAGTTAGAGAAAAATTCAGCAAATGTTGGTCCATACAAGAAGATCTGTTCCTAATAGATTTTTGGAAGATCATATTAGCCTAGCCAAACCTTATTTTCACCTATTTTGCCTAGTATATAAAATTGATACGTGGTCCATGACGTGTGAAGGTCATGTCCTCCATTTCTAATTTTCATCAGTTCATCTCTTTCATAGAATTTTTTCTTTATTTCATTGAAGCTATAAATCTCAGCACAGAGAGAAGTTCAGAGTGTGTGTCGTATAGAAGTAAATCTAAGTGGGAAATGTACCTGAAACTGACCTCTCTGGTCCATTAGTAATAAGCTATGATTAGTGTTGGTGTTAAATATTTTTACCACTACTACTAATAGCAATAAGTATTAGTAATAGTAGCAATTAATAATAGAAATATATTTCAGTTTCTTTCCAATTCCCATTTTCTAGACTACAATTTGTTCCATCCTATTTTTTTAAAATCAATTCAGTTTTCCCAGGTTTCAGATTCATGTAGCAGTCCATTCCTAAATATGTAAATCTAATCTCTGTTTTTCTGGTGGTGGTTGTTTGTGTCACAAAGTATTAACATTTTTTCTGCTTATTCATATACAATTATATTAAGTATAAGTTACAAGCAGTGATGGGCTCCTACGGGTACAGGAACGCAATACCGGTAGCAAAATTTTGAGCTCCACCCCAGAGCCCCCAATTTGCACTGAAAGATGTTGAAACAAAATGCATAAGCCATGCCCACAGTGTGGTAGTAAAAATTTTGGTAGCCCATCACTGGTTACAAGTATGACTGCAGATCTGTGGATTTTAAGAAAAAGTGTAAGTGAAATTGTTTACAAATGTTTGGAGTAGATAAAACAGCTTCCTAAATGCAAAATATTTTTATTTATTTAACTTACTGTGTAGTTGAAAGTATCTAGGGCAGTGTTTCCCAACCTTGGCCACTTGAAGATAGCTGGACTTCAACTCCCAGAAATCCCCAGCCAGTGAATTCTGGGAGTTGAAGTCCAGATATCTTCAAGTGGCCAAGGTTGGCAAACACTGATCTAGGGCCTGTCAATTTTGGAGGACACTAAAATAGGGATAGTTTACACATGCACAAACTATTTGCTTTATAATTCCTGTTTTTTTCTGGATTAGGCAAGCGAAAGCAAGCAAGATAAACCATTACCATATTGAACTTTATGCAAACCTGAGGCACAGTTAAAATGTTTGAAAACATGAAGGTAATCAGTTTCATGCTCATTTTATTGGTTTACTTCATCAGTTTATCTTCGTGTAATTTAATTAAAAGTGTGCAAGGGAACCATAGGAACTGCAAGAAGGGACAAATAGTGTTCCTATGCTGTTGTGAAAAAAACCTATAGCTTTTGCATGTTTGTTGTGAAATCAAATGGACATATGAAAGAGGTGGAAAATTCTTCTCAATTTATGCTATGCTGTCATTATTTTGATTAAGGTCTTAAATACTGTGGAAACCTCTAGGACTCCAGCATTGGATTTAGACATTAGTGTAACTGAAAGTGAAGAAGATAAGAGCAGACAGCCTGCCCTGCCTTTCATATGTATGTGAACAAAACAATTTCTTTTGGATCATTAGGAAGAGCTTACTATTGAATAAAACATACATTGATCATCTGCAACTGTACATAATTTTTCACTTTTGAAGAAGACATTCATTGATTGACTAGATTTAGAATGATCACCTCTCAGAAAAATATTTGAGACATGGTGTTTGTTTCTATCTCTATCTATGCGCAGGTTTAAGGAAAGGTAAAGGGTAAAGAAAATCTATAGCAGGTAAATTATACATTTATGCTCCATTTTTTCTGCTTCAGCAAATATAATATTCAGTGGAATTGCACAAGCAAGGAAAGTACATGCATTTAAATTGAGCAAAATGACAAATGTCTTTTAGCATCAACTCACACAGAAAATTGTAAGCTACAGTCTTTCCAAAGGGTTGCAAGCCTCTATCAGAAGACATAATTAATTAATTTAATTAACACACTTGGAAGTCTCTTTTCAGGGGAAACCTTGTAATGAAATAACTAACAAAACCATAATGTTGTCCCCTGAGACAGAGTCCCTTCAGGTCAAACACAGGGTCATTGAAAGATAGGCAGCTTATATAGTGACATTAGATCGAAACTAGGGTTTTCTAAAACTTTTTGAAAATCTTGTTTTGTTTTGTTTTTGCTTATCCGTATACATTTATATTAAGTATAAAATAAGTATAAAATAAGCAAGTGTGATTAACAGGTCTATGAAGTTTATGGAAAAGGAGTAAATGAGATTTTGTGCAAATATTTCCATATGCATATAAATACATAAAATGGCTGTGAAGATGTAACACAAATACCGCCGATTCTTATATCACCCATACCTTAACTGACATGATAAAATTAGTTGATATATAAAAATAAATTGTTAATGAACAATTTACAGACTATGGTCAAACTCATCTTTTCAGCATCTTCTAATGCCTCTCATATGCTTCGGAGTTCTACTTCTCTGCTCTATATAGTAATTAGCCAAATCTTATCAATGTATTTGAAAAACCTTGGCTCATTTTTTATTGTCACAATATTAGATTAAGGTACCTAATGCAAAATTCTGCATACAATTTGGGATGGAATCCATGGCTATACTAGATGAGAATTTTTGGATTTCATTAAATATATAAAGCATATCTTGGTTTACTTTGCTCTGTCTTACTATTTCTCTAATATTGAGCAGTGATTGAATCCTTTTATTTTGGGCTCATTAATGCAATATTTCATATGCAATATTTTATAGTTGTTCTGTTATACTTCTGCTAAGAGACAATACAGACTTGATGGCATATATTCAATAAATTATTCTTAAAATGGTGTTACTCTGTTAAATAATGTTATCTGCCATGGACTCATTGAGGTAAGCTGTACTCTCATTATTTTAAATAAGTGAATTAACTCATTGACTATTACAGAAGTGAAAATTCTGACATTCTGGTTTGGAAACAAAAGAAGATGAAAATCACATTATACAATTTAGAAAATAGCTTTATAATGAGAGACTGATGATGCAGTGTGATGATATTTGGGTTAGATATTACAGGGAACAGACAAACTGCAGTAATAGTTTGCCCTTACATCTGATTTCTTCCTTGCAGAGGTAGAAGATGGTAGAAAAAATGCTAGTCCACTTCTATTGAAGGACTGGAATGCTGGAACCACTGTTTTCTCAAACTGCAGTGAATTGATGATCCCCGTTTTAAGTAAAATACTCCTAACCTCTTAGATCCAGAGGTGAAATCCAGCAGGTTCCAGCAGATTCTGGGGAACCGGTAGCGGAAAGGTTGAACTGGCAAATATCAGCTCTGGCTGGCCCAGGAGTGGGGTGGGAATGGGGATTTTGCAATATCCTTTCCGTGCCATGCCTACTAAGATATACATGCCTTCCAAGCCATGGCCATAGTACCGCTAGTAAAAAAAAAGATTGGATTTCACCACTGCTCTGTCTACTGTTTGGCATGTATTATATTACTTGCATTATTTAATACAGGTAGTTTATTTAGTGACCATTCAAAGTTACCATAGCGCTGAAAAAAGCGACTTATGACAATTTGCAGCATCCCCAGGATCATGTGATTTGAAATTCAGCTGCTTAGCAACTGATTCATATTTATGCCATCTGCAGTCATGTGACCACCTTTTGTGACCCTCTGACAATCAAAGTGAATGAAAATCCACATTTACTTAATAACATTACTGATTTATAACAACTTTAGTAACTCATTTAATAATTGTGGCAAGGAAGATAATAAAATAGGGCAAAATTCACTTAACAGATATCTCACTTATCCCACGTTTGGATTCAATTGTGATAAGTTGAAGACTTATTTATTTTATGTGTCTTTCTAAATACTTCCATTTCAGATAAGCTGCTAGAAAGTCCCCACAAATAAATGTTTATTTGTAGTAATGTAGTATGTACCATTGAAAATTTTTCTTGACTTCAATAGGCAAATATATTAAAGTTTGTTGCAATATATATACTGTATATATATATATATATATATATATATATATATATATATATATATGTATATATTGTTTATAAAGTTGTTTATGACTCCAGCTGAATCAGTCATCTATGTGTGCTTCTGGTTTGATTTCTGCCCTTACAAGGCAGAAGCCCCAGAATCAAATCCCAGTAAAGGTATGGCTAGCTGATGAGGCCAGAACAAGGCCGAAATAGCGCTATCCTAGTCTCCCTTAATTTTAAAAATTCAGCAAAAACATGTGACACACACACACACACACACACACACACACACACAAATATGATGGGAATAAACAACAGAATATAACTCCAAGTAAATCAAACGTCTGTGAAATCAGACTGCCCATTTAGAAAGCAACACTGATTGACAATCAATTTCATTTTGTTGTCAGGCTGCTGTCTTCGGCTTTGTGCTTTGCCTGACATATACATATACAGTGGTACCTCTACCTACAAACGCCTCTACTTACAAACTTTTCTAGATAAGAACCGGCTGTTCAAGATTTTTTTGCCTCTTCTCAAGAACCATTTTCCACTTACAAACTCGAGCCTCCGAAACTCTAACTGGAAAAGGCAGGGAGAAACCTCCTTGGGGCCTCTCTAGGAATCTCCTGGGAGGGAACAGGACTGGAAAAGGCAGGGAGAAGTCTCTGTGGGGCCTCTCTAGGAATCTGCTGGGAGGAAACAGGACCAGAAAAGATTGGGAGAAACCTCTGTGGGGCCTCTGTAGGAATCTCCTAGGAGGAAACAGGGCCTCCACCTTCCCTGTGGTTTCCCCAGTTGCACACATTATTTGCTTTTACATTGATTACTATGGGAAAAATTGCTTCTTTTTAAAAACTTTTCTATTTAAGAACCTGGTCATGGAACGCATTCAGTTCGTAAGTAGAGGTACCTCTATACATACAAAATACCACAAGTAGAATTCTTCTTCTACTTGTTACAGGCAGCAGAGAACAGTTAGCTTCATTTCACCAGAGTTCAGAGTAGAAGAGTACAGAGTTTGGGCAGAGCCACACCCAGTCTTAAGCTTAAATTTCAATTCTCTGTACAGACTCAGAAGTATCTAGCTCCTATAGGCTGACTCAATTTCTATGCCTATTCATTGGCTAACCTTGTTAACATGGCTCTCCAGTTCATGAATATCTTAACAAAATCCAAACACATGCTTACAAAACAGACTGTTTATTACTAAAGGGATGTATGGTGTTCCCCTTCCTTGAACTGATAAACTGTAGAGGCTACATAATGCTTTCAGGAACTTCTGAAAACGATTGAAAACAGGCTGTATATTAAAAATATGTGGTGTCCTTTTAGTAATAAGCAGCATGTCAATATCTAGGGTTTGTCTTTAATGTTCTTAATCTGAAGACTCTCTGAATTCAAAATAATAGAAGAGCTATATTCAATGTGTATCAGATTTAAATCACATTGTGTGTGACTTTATAATTTTCCTAGAGCTAAGAAAGTCATTTCCCTTGAAAACTAGTAAAGCCTGATCCTAGACTTTTAGTTCTGGGATTAATGAAGCTATATTTTCAATCTGATGACAGTATAATCCTATGCATGTCTATTCAGATACACATTCCATAGTGAACTTTGGAAATTAAACCTACAGTGCAATCCTATTGCAATAATTTATAGCTAACTACCCTTGAGCTGAGTAGGATAAAATTGTATTTGAGGTTACAGACCTAATTAAAATTTATTCAAATCTTAAAGTAATAGTTTATATTTTACTTGTTTAATTTCATTGGTGGACATTTAAATTAAAATTAACAAACAGATTGAAATTAAATTGAGTTACACAATTTTATGTTGTTGATTCTTTTGTAGGCCGTTGGGAACTATTATGCTGTTGGTTATAAAAAAGAATCCATGTAGTAGTATTCTGTGGTTTGTTTTCTTTCTTTTTTTCTCTTTCTCTCTCTCACCACCACACCCGTAAAAACTCTAATTTAACTGGAGACTGTCTCCAATTTAGTGTAATTTTATACAACCTCAGTAACATTTCAATTTATAAAAATAATTAGAGCAAATTAGATCATGGGGAAAGTTTAATTAACTGGGTATAGTTTTGAATTAAAGTCCATTTCTGTGGAAATTGGAAAAGCCTCAATAATTCAGTACTTCATTATAGCATGATTTAGCATCCTAGATTAGGGAAACAGGAATAGAATTATATGTCAGCATACACGAGCAAGCAGATTGAAAGTCCATTCTTCTCTATCATCCATAGCTTTAGGCATTATACATGAATATTGTGATGCCCCAGGGACTGATTCTATAACCAGTTCTCTCAAGTACTGTTAGACCAATTGCTTGACTTCCAATCACTTTTTAAGCTTCATTAACATAGTTGCATAGCAGAATAAAATGCATAGAACACAGTTATTACCATACTTTCCCCCCCCTTATAATTAAATATGTACTGAATTTACTGCTACTGCTTCAGAGAAGGACTGCCTATTGCTGAAGATATTTAATTTAGCAATGCTTTACAAAATTACTAATTAGAGTTAATTCCATCAGTATTTGAAATTTCATTAATCACACTGACTTAATTTATATTAATGTAGATATAATTTGCCAGGAATTTAGGACTAATTTATGATCAAATATCAGATAGGGTTATATGTTAAAAGGTAGAGCCTCTCTTTCATTTTATAAATCAATCAGAGCTTTATACATTGCCTTGTAAATAATTCCTTGTTGATCAATTTTGCTTCCAATGGATCAGAATCACCCTTGGCAAAAAGGGTGATTCTTGCATTTCAAGGTATACAATACTCAAACCTATCATTTTCATAATTCCATTCTTTATAGAATACTTTGTTTTACAAAATTTGTGTCTCACTGTTCCTTCACTGGACAGGTAGTATGGAAGCTTCCTAATAATTTAATTGAGTGGTACACATTCAGTATGAGATTACTCTGGGATATGGGGCTATTTCTTTCAGAAAAATAAAACACCTGTAAGCTTTCAGTAATTGTTTTCAGCATATTTTTTCATGTTTCAGAATGTGGTGTCTCAAATTATCAGAGGATTTTAGAGCATCATTTGGCAAAGTCAAGAGATGCTTGTTCTATTATTCTTATATTTTAAAATTATAGATGCAAATTCTCACCTGCCGATCATATTTGAAGGTGAAACAAAGCATCTACATCAATCTTTCCATCAATGAATAGATTCACTTACTTGCTTTAGCGCACTATACAGTATGTATCAGAATTGCTCTTCTAGGTTTCAAATTTTCTTTTTTTGTTGTTATAATAAAATACAAGATTAAAAGACAAACAAACAAGAAAAAGGATGTGCAAAAGAAAAAAGAACGAAAAAAGAGGAAAGAAAGGCAAAAGGAAGAAAAATATAAAACATAGGGAACATCTCATGGAACTTTACTTTTATATATAATAACAGTGGTGAGAACTTTATATGCACAAATGTAAAAGGACTTGTAAATACCTATAATGGAAGAATGGATGGTGAAGGTGATAGAATTGGCACAGTTGTTAAAGTTAGCAGCTTTGAGCTTGACTAATTTTATTTTTATCGGAAATACAGTTTTGCAATTTTTTTCACAAAAGAACTACAGAAATGAGATGTTGATGGGGATTCAATGATTAGAATTACATGGGATTATGGAAATAATGTAGACAAAATTTAACCTGAGATTAGAGTTTGATGCATGTATATTTATTTATTATTCATATTTTGAACCACCCGTCTTCTTTTTTAGTTTTTTCTTACGGTTTCAAACCTGAAGTTGTGAGAATGTCACCTCTAATTTCTAGGAAGCTATTTACTTTAAAGCATTTAAATTAATCCAATCACAACCTTAACTGTTCTTTGGAACAAGTGATTTAGTAAAGCATTTATAATATTTTCCCCCAATCTATAATTCAAAAGTTTCCTGTAGCTGAAAAGATTCCAATTTACAAACCAAGTAAAAGTAAGGGAGTTTTGCCTCACAGTCTAAAGGGAAAAAGGAACTTATAAAAGCCATGAGGATCTAAATCACCTCAACAAATCTGAAAGTGAATAAAATCCCTTAAATTGACCAACTGAATAAGAGAGAAACTTGATAGAGAAGGTGGTTTGGTGGAATGAATGGTTCTTATTCCGATTCTGTTTGCTGCAGCATAGATGAAGGCCTAGTATTATTTGAATCCCCAAAATATGTAATTCCTAGTCGATGAAAATTTCCCTTAATCAGGAAAACAAATCTCAGTTTTTAGATATGTACCCCTTGTTTATCTTTTTAAAAAATGTCCTCTATCTCAACTTTTTTGTCAAGGGTCTAGATTTTTTCAAAAATACCTTTAGCTGAATCATTTTAGAGATAAATTGTGTCATGGATTTGGGAATAGGTATGCTGAAATAAAGGGATTTATTTAATTGGATTTGTAATTGCACCATACTTTCTGTTTGCTAGTTTATGTGGAACAGTACAAAAATTCTTCCCAGTTGAGGCTAGGTAACTCTTTCTCATGCTGAATGTGTTATCATCAACATAGACTTCTTATGCCAAAGGCATGCCTTAGAGAAAACACTAGCAATTTCCTTTAATCTAGACACCAATATTAGATTTTAAAATTTGAAGAGTGATTCAAAACAAGCATACAAAAAGAAAAAAAATGTAATGTCATTTTTTACTCCCTGAAATCTTTGTAAAGCTAAGGAATTTAAAAAAAAATAAAATAAACCAATGCTTTTGTTTATCTTGAAGAACATCCCAAATGATTTCAAAATGTTTCCAGATTAATTGAAAAATTTCGGTTGCCCATGTTCAGCTTTGAGAGATAATTGTATCACAATACAGGGTGGTAATGCCAAACAGGATGGATAACACAGCTGCCAAGTGAAACTATTCTGAATAAGTGACAAATCATTAACTACAAATCTCTGGATTTCTGTGCACTAGGTGGTTACTGCTGGAGGGGGGGAAGACCAAACAAGGCACTGTTCAGATCTGAGTAGGCAGATGCTGCTAGATTAATGACTGGCATTGTCAGTACTCAGCTCTAGGAATGACTAAAACAGCTTCAGAATCTCATCCTTACTAGTGGGTGTTGCTATGGGTACCATCTCTGAAATGTCATATAAAACAAGGATAGGAAGAGAATGATGAACAACAGAAGAAAAATAAAGGATATGCAAGGCATAACAATATGAAGACACATCATTGCTGCACAACAAAAAATGTCTTACATTCTGTTAAAGAAAACTATGAAAGAAGGAGCAAGATAGAATGATTGCATTCGCAACAAATTATATAGGGAAGCAGCAGCACAGCATATTTTAAAATGCATGGGTTGAATCATGGCTGATCATCGATAAAAAGAAAAGGAGAGTTGAGATTGATCCGCCTGCCACCTTCCAAAAATAAAATAAATGTTTCTTGGATGTTAAGCCCTCTTTAAATTGATAAAATAAGAAAAAGAAATTTAGACCACAGTAGCACGCACAGCTTCCTCAGGCTAAGATTTACTGATATTATGGGATATATTTTTGAGTAAATATATAGTGGAAAGTGAAGTAAATACATATTGCTGTATGTTTACACTATTTGTAAATTGACCATTTCAACAGACTCATGATAATTTACAAAACATATATATATATATCCATAAAAGCAACATTATAATACGCTAATACTCTCCCAAAAACCCCCACGTTGTTAGAGCAACATTGCCATATAACAATGAATCAAAGACTCCGAGAAAATATTCAGTTTTGAATGTTTTCTAAAAATACCATAAGGCAGAGTGTTGTCCATAAAAGACGGACATAACACGAGAAGCAATAAGTTCTCATCTGATTTTTTGGGGGGAATTTTCAATATGCCTGATGGAACTCAATGCATGGGTCAAGTTGGTCCTTCCTGAAGCAGGTGTTCTATAAAAACATATGCACCAAGCTATTAAGGACTGTATAGTTTCAAACCACCAACAAACAACTTTTACTTAGAAGAATAATGGCAAATTGTGTAAACATTTCAATGCAAGTATTACATGATTCTGGCACCTTTCAGGAAGTAGGCTGCTGCATTTTGAATGAAGTTGACCTATATACTATATGATCCAATTTTGGACCCAATCTTGTATCTTTCCTCTGAAAATACAAAATAGCTATTAAACATAAAATAAGAAAACAAACCATGTACATTTTCTAACTTTGTCACATGTGATTTTTGTTTAACATCTACTGGTCGAGGCCATTCATTGATATGGATTGGCTGACCAAATGATGAAAGGATTATAATGTCTGGTGGCTCTGGAGGCTTAGATAAGGAAAAGCCATCTTTGATTTAATGCTACCATGATCAAGCAGTTGTAGGTTTGGATCCTTTTGAATCTGGAACTAGAGATGGTTCTAAAGAGGATTGTACTTCCCCTCTTAGAACTGGTACCATTTCGGGAACCCTCTTGGACTTACAACTCTTGTTTGAGAAACATGTGACCACACTGGCTAGGAGAATTTTGCACTGTTCCATCTTGTGCACCATTGTGCCAATTTCTGAATCAACAGGCCCTGCTTATGGTGACTCATGTCTCACTCACCTCCCATCTGAACTATGCAACATGCTACATGGTACTGATACTCTAGAACAGAGGTGTCAAACTCAAGGCCCACAGGCTGGGTCCGGCCTGCAGGGTACTTACCCTACAATAGCAAAGAACCAGCCCATCAGCAAAATAGAGCTTCACTTTTGGCTGCCATACCCTCATGTAACCGTCTACCAGTAAAAATGGAGCTTGGGAGGGCCATGAATGGCCTTCGGCAACCTTCTGACAGCAAAAAGAAGACCTCCATGGTCCCTTCCAACTTTGTTGTTATTGTTGTTGTTGTTGTTGTTGTTGTTGTTGTTGTTATATTACTCAGATTCATGATCCTATAAATTGAATGGCTGTAAATAAATAAATAATAGTGAAATTAAAAAATGACATTTAATATTATGAATTTAGTTGACTCAGCTCTCAATCGTTTCAGCTTTATTTCACCTGTGTGCACAGTAATGGATATTACTAGGTTCTATATACTGTATATAAGATTAGTTTTGATCAGCCATTTTCATTGAATGTTCTCTGAATGCATCATTCGATATAGAAAATCCTAATCTTCTGTCAGTGGAGAGCCTTCTCAGAGAGGATGCTAACTTTATAGAATGTTGTCCTTGGGGAGGTTTACTAAATTGCATCCTTGTAGACATTCAGATGTAAGCACCCAAACTGGCTCTGGGTCTGATTGATTGATTGAGTCACCTATTGCTTCAATTCTCCGTGGCTTACTCTGATAAAAAAATAGAATACAAATACAGCAGTAAAATAACCATGTTTATTGTTGCCACTCATATTAATATAATTCACCATTTAATTCACATAATTGCTAACTTCTTTTGTGATATTGTTATTGCCATACTGCTACTGATTCTTCAAAGTGAATTGTTAATATCATTGGAAATTTTAAAAGGATGTTTTATGACAATAATCACAATTAATTATTTGATTACTTGTGTAGGTATATAAGTTCATACAAAATGAAGCTATTATTGGTGTGCGTATGTGAGAGAGAGTGGGAGGGAGGGAGGGAGAGGGGAGAGAGAGAGAGAGAGAAGAAAGAGAGACAAGGAAGGAAGGAAGGAAGGAAGGAAGGAAGGAAGGAAGGAAGAGGGGAGAGAAATAGGAAGAAAGAAAGAGAGAAAGAAAGAAAGAAAGAAAGAGAGAGAGAGAGAGAGAGATCCAATATTATAAAATTGGAACTGTATGGCGAGCTCTATCTATCCCAATTCCTAAAAGTATATGCTTATTTATTTTTGTATATATCAAGGAAATCATTATGTATCTCAAAACTTAGCTGGTCAGATATTTGTCAAAAGTAGGTATGATCAGTATATTTTCCAGATTAGAACACAGTTTGGTATCATTTTATTTATTCATTTATTTATTTATTTGATTGTATGCCATCCAACTCACCTAGAGGAGACTCTGGGTGGCTTACAAATGTAAAAAAAAAATGGGATGATGATGATAACAACAAAAACAGAAATAATAATAATAATCTGTTTCACATTAAATATGTGAAGGCAGCAAAATTGCACAAACTGATTACAAAGCTAGACATGACCAAGTTGCTAAATTAATCCACTGGTCATTATGTAAAAATCTGACATACAGTGATACCTCATCTTACAAACGCCTCGTCATACAAACTTTTCGAGATACAAACCCGGGGTTTAAGATTTTTTTGCCTCTTCTTACAAACTATTTTCACCTTACAAACCCACCACCGCCACTGGGATGCCCTGCCTCCGGACTTTCGTTGCCAGTGAAGCGCCCATTTTTGCACTGCTGGGATTCCCCTGAGGCTCCCCTCCATGGGAAACACCACCTCCAGACTTCCGTGTTTTTGTGATGCTGCAGGGGAATCCCAGCAGGGGAATCCCAGTAGCGCAAAAACGGCTGCTTCGCTGGCAACGGAAGTCCAGAGGTGGGGTTTCCCAGCAAGGGGAGCGTCAGTGAAATTGCAGCATCGGAAAAACACAGAGGTCCGGAGGTGGGGTTTTGAGAACTTTGGTGTTTTTGCAATGCTGCGATTTCACTGATGCTCCCTTCGCTGGGAAACCCCACCTCTGGACTTCCGTTGCCAGCAAAGTGCTCATTTTTTCGATGCTGGGATTCCCCTGCTGGGATTCCCCTGCAGCATCGCAAAAACACAGAGGTCCGGAGGTGGGGTTTCCCATGGAGGGGAGCCTCGGGGGAATCCCAGCAGCGCAAAAACGGGCGCTTCGGCTGGCAAAAGGGGTGAATTTTGGGCTTGCACGCATTAATTGCTTTTCCATTGATTCCTATGGGAAACATTGTTTCATCTTACAAACTTTTCCCCTTAAGAACCTCATCCCGGAACCAATTAAGTTTGTAAGACAAGGTGTCACTGTATCTGTATCCAAAAAGTCATGGGAGCACAAAGTAGAAAATGTTACCAAAAATGAGGTGAAGATCTTGGGGAACTTTTGAATACAGATGGATCATCATTTTGAATACAGATGGATCATAATTTGGAACACAACATGGCACAGTTGTCAAAGGGCAAAGAGTACAGTCTATTGATATCACTGTACCTGAAGATTCCAGAGTTGACGAAAAAGAACTGGAAGAAATCATGAAATATTGGGACCTGGCCATTAAAATTATAAGGCTATGGATGAAACATGTAACTGTGATACCAATTGTCATTGGGGCACTTGGTACCACGTCCAAAAATTTTACAAAACACATCAAGAAATTGCAGATTCCTGCAATAACACCAGCAGAACTGCAAAAACCTGCACTACTCGGGACATCATAATTTTTAAGAAGATACTTGGTTGATACCTAGGATGCTGGCAGCAACCTGTATCAATCATTAGCACCACATCTTTAAATGTTCAGTTAGTTGAATTTCATGTTTAATAAATAAAACAATAATAATAACAATAATAGTAATAATGTGCAAAGACCTTGGAATTCTCATATCCAATTACCTAAGTCCTAGAGTCCACTGTAATAATATAGCCAAAAAAAGCATTAAGAGTTGTTAATCAAATCTTATGTAGCTTCTTTTCTGGTAGCATTGAACTGCTAACCAGAGCATACAAAACATTTGTTAGACCAATTCTAGAATACAACTCATCGGTCTGGAACCTGCATTACATATCTGACATTAATACAATAGAGAGAGTCCAGAAATATTTCAGTTCTTCACTCCTCTGCTCGCAACAAAATACCTTACTCCTCCAGACTTGAAATACTGCAATTAGACAATTTACAACTATGTTGCCTCTTTTCATTGTTATTTCTGTTAGGGAAAATTAAGCAAATTCCAGAATAAAGGTAGATAATGATCTCTAATACTACTGCATATGCTTGGTAATATGACCCTGCCTGAATTCATCCCCATTAAACTTAGTGAATTATTATGTTTGATACAGGTATCCTAGTTCTGGGTGGAGTGGTCACATACTCCTGAATTAGGCATGTGGTTGCTCAGAGGTACCTTAACATGGCAACATGCCTCATTGAGGCACACTGTTGTGCCGCAATGAGGCATGTTGGCATGTGGTTGCTCAGAGGTACCTTAACATGGCAACATGCCTCATTGAGGCACACTGTTTTGCCTTAAGAAAGATTGAGGCATGAATAAGAATTGCTTCTGCTTCTGCTTGTGTACTGTGAATGTATAGAAGCCATTCTTTCTCAGCAGATCAACATGAGCCACTCTACTCTTTAAAGTGGCACATTGTTTCTCTATATGTTTCAAAGACCTTTGAAGTGCTTGCTTCGATCTTCCCCACCTTAAAAATCTGCACACTCTTATTAGATAACTTTATTCCCAAAGTAGTTTTATAGCTTAGTCAACTTTTAAATATTTTACTGTTTGAACTTATAAAATGATTAAAACACTAGGCTAAAAACTAGGGGCCTATCAGTTCTAGTCCCACCTTACACATAAAAGCTGGCCGGAGGACTTTGGACTAATCACTCTCTGTCAGCCCATAATGTCAGGCTTGGAAACAAGCCAGTCAATCAATTATTGTTGCAACCAATGGATTAATATTTGGAAGATCCCAAAATGTAGACCTTGCATTTGTGGGAAAAACTCTTAACAAGGAAAAAAAAAAGAATTCAGTAGTGCAAAACATTTTATTTGCTTCTATTAATAGTCCAAAATATTTACATATTTCATTTTGAGCCCTATAACCTTAAAAAAATAAAATAATAATAAGATGTTGGTCAGTGACTGTAGTAAATATAAATCTGAAGGATTTTTAGTTCTTCTTTATAGCTTGGTTTGACTGTCTGAGCAAGCTTTATGACACAGAATGGTTGGCATGCCATCTTCCAAGTGAGTGTTGTCTTCTCCTGTCCCTGGCCTCTTCCAGAGTTTCTAATCCTTCTAATCTTCAGCCTTGAAAGACAGCGTTTAAGAATGATCGAAGTGAATAAAATCACTCATGTTATAGAAAAGGTGGATACCCTTGGGTACCATTTGTTGGGGGTCAAGTGAAAGGGAGGGTTTTGCCTCCTCTTTCTGCTCAAGATCCCCATGTACAATTGGTGGGCCACTGTGTGACACAGAATGCTGGAGTTGATGGGCTTTGGCCTGATTCAGCATGGCCCTTCTTATGTTCTTAATCCTCTAATTGATTTCTCAAAGAAATATAATCAAATGTGTTACCAATTATTTGAAGGACACTTTAATTTTCTTCCATATAGCTACAAATATATACATACATATATTCATAGACAGACAGACAGACAGGCGGGAAAGTTTCCTTCAGGTTGAAAAAAAATCTTTTTTATTTTGTGGAAACATCCACGTAGGGTTTTTTGGCAGCAATATGCAGTAAGTTTGCCAGGATTGTCACAGTCTAGCCTTCAGCTTGAATTCCTTGGAGATCTGCCACCCATGTACTAACCAAATCTGACCCTGTTTAGCTTCTGAGCTAAGAGAAATTCAGCCAAGTGGTCCCATCTGTTGCCACATGTTGCTATGTTCTAACAACATAACAGATGAAGTTTTTTTCCACAGGATACATAAAAGGATAGACTGTACAGAATAGACCACAAAGAACATATCAGCAATAGATTTTTTTTTACACTTGGATATCAGATCATTAAATACCCAAGGAGAAGGTTGAATGAATTGTTATCTAGTTTTTCTATCTTTTGAATAATGATGGAAAGATATTTAAATAACTATGGGTTTTAATAAAATAACATTCTTATTTTTTAATTCTCTCTTGTTTTCTCATTACAATAATTATTTCATATCTATAAGAGAGCCAGTTTGATCTAGTGCTGTGATGGCGAACCCATGCAAGCCATCTTCCTACCTCAGCTCTTTCACCCACCAGCCAGCTGGTTTACAGGGCTGTGCCACATATGCGCAGGGGGTAAGGCACATTCTAGAGATATGCATGCAAATATGGGAGTGCAGGCAGGGGGTTGTACATGTATGCACAGGAGCAGGGCACATGTGGTGGGGTCCTGTGTACATGCATAGGGTCACATATTCCTGAACGAGGGCAGAACACATGAGGGGGTTCACATATTTATGCACAGGGTGGCAGGGTGCTTGGGGGGGGGAAACATGTGCATGTATAGAGCAGTGGGGTGCATATGGGGGGGTCACACACACATGCACAGTGGGGCTATGTCACACAAGGGATCGCACACACATTGTATTATGGGTGTGGGAATAAACATGCACTTTCAGCACTTGGTGATGAAAAGATTAGCCATCACTGGTCTAGTGGTTAAGACACCAGGCTAGAAACCACAAAACTGTGAGTTCTAGTCTAACCTTAGGCATGAAAGTCAGCTGAATAATTTTGGGCCAGTCACTCTCAGCCCCTCACCTAACAGAGCTTCCAATGTGGGATAAACAGGAGAAGAAAGGAGTATTAGGTATGCTCATCACCTTGAATTTATACAAATAATAAAGGCAAGATAGAAAATAAATACTATTCCAGAACATGAAATCCAAATGAAAATGAAAATGAAGAAGAAAAAGAAGATGATGATGACAATGTTGATGTTGGTGATTACAATGCTATGATGGAGGGGCTGTGCCCTATATATCATATAGTATTTTCAATTATCAAAACACACGGAGGATGCCAATAAACCATTTTTCTCATACATTATTTTTCTGTGTCCTCAAAGGAAGTACAACTGAACTGCGAAGTATATTGCACAGTTCCTATTTAATAGTAATATCCCATAAGTTAGGGGGGGGAAAGCCCAAACCACCTGCCAACATCTGCAAGAGTCTCCACACTGCTGTGAACCAAAGTTAACATGTGTGAGTGCTATGAAAAATGCAATTGATTCCATTGTGATTGTATCAGTTCCTCAGAGACAATGTTGATGATGCTATACAGTAATCTTGCTGGACCTGGACCCAACTGAATGTTGGTCTTTGTCAACTCGTTATTCCTCTATCAGAGGGATCTTGGTGGATTGATCTTGCCAGAAGCTCTTGATATATCCCAGAAATCACTGTTCTGCTGTTGGCAGGAAGATTTGAGTGCTGCACAGTAATTATTATTATTTTCTCTGTCTCCAGAATATTGTGTGCATAGTGCAAGTCACAGTCATATGAAAGACTATAACAGTGATTAGCTAACTGATAATATGGGTTAGCTCTTACGTCTTCAGTCAGGTCAAAATATGTATGTACTCAGGAACCTAGTCAATATTGCTTTCTTGTCTATTTAATGAACACAGCTTGATTTGATTGATAAATAAATAAATAATTGCACGATAAGAGTAGCTGCAAAAGGAAGTTCACTTGGGCAGCAGAATCTAAATGCATTAGTGGACAATGTCCAAACAAGGAGACCTTTGTCAGTGGTGAATATTGCAGCAATTTTCTGAGGGAGTTTTATATAACAATCATTACTAGAACTCTTAACACATGTTATTATTTTGTGATAGTACCAACCACAGGGCTGGCTTATGAATCATGTACTGATAATGGGTTTTGTAGAAATGCCCAGATACTACAAGTGATATGCCAGTTCAGCTGCCATTATACATCTTTATCACATGCAGAATATCTTCCAGTCACTATATGTTTAGAAAATCAGCTAAGATCTAAACTGATACCATCTGGAAGATGCTTCTAGAGGTAGCCTATTGTATTGATGGGTAGCAAGGATTGCTGTAATACACTTCCATCATGAATTAAGGAAGTGGTAGGTTTCAAGCAGATATTGTCAGCCTCCATGCTGCCTTCTTGCTTCAGCTGCCATAGGAAGGGGGGGGGGGAGGAGGAAAGGTTAAGTATTTGGGAGTTGGGGTGGGAGGAAGTTGTACTGGAGATTTCTCTTCATGTGTCTTTTTAGGAGGTTAGGGAGGAAAGTTCTCGTCACATACTGCCAGGCTGCATAGACATGTTTACAGTCTACTCAAAGTCAACAGCTTTGACTGACCAGATGTGGAGGCTCCACTTGGACATGTGTCCACATGACTTCTTGGGGTGCCAGGATTGGATGATTTGCCTGACGGGTTAAGTGGGGAGGGATTTGGGATTATTTCTATATGCAATTTACGTGCCTTTTGTCCTAATATCCTGCTTTCATTTTGTCGCTATGAGTTCTTGTCTAGTAAAAATACTCTTCTCTATCATCATGGAGTTGGGGGTCTTACTTTCCTGGATTTTGAATGGAAGCACACCAACTATTATCATTATCTGAAATCTCATCAATACTTTCATATAGCTTAGTTCTTATATCTTATTCTTGCCAATACAATAGCCGCCCTGAGTCTGCGGAGAGGGGCGGCATACAAATCCAATAAATAAATAAATAGATAGATAGATAGATAGATAGATAGATAGATAGATAGATAGATAGATAGATAGATAGATAAATAGGAATGAGAAATGTCTGCACTGCTGTTAACTCTGTGTTGTTCAGTCACTAACCCATGTCTGGTTCTTTGCAACCCCTTGGACCACAGGACACAAGGCTCCCCTTACTCTCCTGGAGTTTGTCCAAATTCATGTTCAGTTGGTTCTATTAAAAAACCCTCAACTTTTGTTAAGCATTGTCTGATAAAGAAGTTCATGGGAGGACAAATGGGTAATGATTTAACTGGATTCCATCATAGAACTAATATAAAAAAATGGAACTGAAAAGCTGGGGGCAAAATGGTAATTGCACATAAAATGCTCTTTCTTAATATTTTTTTAACCTAAATTCCAGACATCTGCTTCAGTTGTCTATGTCAGATATATAGAGGCCTTAAGATATATCCCTACCCCCATCTTGAAATTCCTGCTTAACAAAAGAAACATAATCATATCTTGTAGACACTGTAGGATCTGTAGTTTATTTTCATCTGGTAGACGTTATACCTATGCATCATGACTACATGCATGTAAAATTTGGCTTTGAAAAACTTTACTTCTAATTTGATCCAGATACAAACTTTCTCTTCTCCTGAGTGCTTCATTGCTCTATTGACAAAAGAAGTCCATTCTGCTTTGATGTACATAATGGATTTGTTGAAGTGTTTTCTGTTCCCCAGATGTGTATCAGAGCCCTTTTGATAATGTTAAGGTCATTTATCTATCAGGCTAGACTTGACTGTCATACAAAGAACCAAAAGCAACCGTATATATTTCAAAGAAATGTTACCTGGGAAATCAACTTTGCCTCATTATCATGTGTTCATAGTCCCTATAACCTGGCCCTACAGAATATAAATTAAAAATAATTTATGTTTCCTGTCACCTGGTAATCAAGCAGTGAGAATAAGTATCTCAGGAAGCTTCATATATCCTGAAAAACGGGAATTTTCATTAGTGTTTCTTTGTGATGTTCTAGTTTTATAAAATACTGACATATCTACCTTCCTTAACCAAGAACATGTTTCTAGAATTTACCCATTCTGATAGGTTTGATTTGAAATGGATAAACAAAACCATGTAATCTCCAGAGGAGTTTACAATTTTAGAGACAGTTCAAACAATGGGATATTGCATATTATTTTTTTCTGGACAATATATATAACATTACTAACACATACCTACTTTAATAGTGAATATAAAGCAAACCACAGGGCAGGAGACAACTGTATTAAGAGAATATAGAAACTCATGTTCCAAGTATGGAAAGCCATGTTTAAAAGAATTAATATAGATTAAACATCTGTCTTTCTGATAATTTAGAAAGGTTAAATCAAAGATTCAAATAATTTTGTATTTCAGGGAGTTCTTTAAAACCCATGTTCTTCCATATAGTTTTTCTGGATGTTGACTGTTATTAAAATCCTACCTAGATCTTAAGCAGACTCACCAAACCTGTATACTTAATCCTGCTGCATTTATACGTGTCTGCAACAAATTAAAGAACAATAAGTTCAGCTTATAAAATATTGTTTCTTATTTATATCAGTGTATTTCAAGAGAAATTTAATTAAATATTTGATAACAGGAGATAGTAACAGCGATGGTAAAGCAAAAATGGTGCTTGTGATTAATAAAAGAAAATTTTCTTTGGCATCGAAAACAATGAGAAAGTTGGGATTAGTTGATATTTTGCTCTGGAGAGTAACCATAGTTCCAGCTGAGTCAGGCATGCATTGATAACAGTTTTACTTTTATTTACATAGAATTAGATTATTTTAATATATTATATTTGCAGTTTTTAAAAATGCAGGGTATGATCTGTGTTTTTACCCAATTTAGAAAGCTATCATCTCCTTCAGTTGGAGTTAAATTAGATGGTCTACCTCCTGGAGGAATGGGATTCCAGCAATATATTACATCAGTGCTATAGCATCTGCACTAGCTACAAATAGTCTTCTGGGGATAATTCAAAGTATTGAATTTGACTCAGAGCTTTATGAGTCAACAGCTCAGATTCAATGCCCATGAGCAATGGTATCTTTTCCTATGTCTCATCATGTTCTGAATATCTTCTGACAGGCTCTATAGAAAGAATTCTTGGAAGCTTCACAGCAGCATGAAATTATCCCCTTGGGAACAAAGTTGAGTTGAGCCAGTATCCCTAAGAAATGTTGAAGATGAAGAGCTAAATTCTCAAAAGGCCTTTTGTATTATATTTTTACTATATCTGGAGGGAACACTGATCAGCAAGTTCTGTATATTGCTGACCAGGACTAAATGTTATCTGTGTATGCTCTATAAATTACCAACTTGCATATACAACAGCAACTTTTGTCCTACATATTCTTCTTTCTTCTTATTCACTCTGGTCGGTCCAGCTCCTATGTTTTCTGTCCATTCATATTTCTGTTTTCTTCTTACGTTTAGTGGTTTAATTTAAGAGGCACACTGGTTTAATTTAAACCTCTTGTTACGTATGGAGGTACGTGGAAAATTAGCATAGCCACTGCTGATTGGCTGAGAGAGCGGTGGCAGAATCGAATGCCTGTCACTGGCTGGACGAGTGGCTGGGAAGCTCTTTAAAGTGACTTTCCTACTGCTCATGGCAGTTCTTGTTATTGTTTCCTGCTTGCACAAAAAGGTGCTGAATTCCCTGTGGTTCGTCTTTTTTTGTTCCTGCACTTGACTCTAATATTGTCAACCAAAAAAATGGACAAAGAACCTTGTGGCATCTATGGCCATCTTTTGCATACTGAACTGCTTTGGCCAAGGAGAATAGAAGGATGGCACAACAGCAATTATTATTATTATTATTATTATTATTATTATTATTATTATTATTATTAATTAGATTTGTATTGCCAGCACCAGCATTCTTCGATCCTAGCCCAGAGAAATGGCAAATATATATGATATGTTTCCAAATATTTTTGGAAGCAAGCAACTTCCAAAATCTGACAGACAACAGAAAGAGGGCTCTATTTCTGACCTGTCATGTATTGAAAATGGCTCAAACACTGATAGCACCAGCAGATATTAAGTACATTTTCTGGACCACTCTTCAAACAATGCTGAGAGATCACTATGCACCACTAGTGTTGAGATACAAATTCTACCCTGACATCAGAAAAAAAGGGAAACTGATCAATGAATTTGTGGCCAAGCTAAGGGAACTGGCAGCACAATGTGAATTCTCAAACTGAGAAGAAATGATGCAGGATAGACTGATTCTGGGCATGAGAGACCTTACCCTACAAAAGAAACTCCTCATCCATAGAGGAATTACATTCAAAGTGGTAGTAGACAAAGCCATAGCTGCAGAATCATCAGCAGCCACCATCAGAAAAGCATCAGGTAGTAGACAAAGCCATAGCTGCAGAATCATCAGCAGCCACCATCAGAAAAGCATCAGGGGTCTACCTCACACAGCAGCTACCAGAATGGAGAACGCAAGTACTGGACTAAGAAGATGGTGGTGAGGAAGAGGAGGACCAACAGTATAATTCCAAGCTGCCACAATAGATTACAGGCACCCCACGAGTTATAATAGACCAGGACAAAGAGGGGCAGCCCTAAAAAATCATCCTAACTATGAGAATCAACAGACATCCACGCCAGATAGAAATGGATACAGGATCTGCATTCACCATAATGGGCTGGAACATTCTGAAACAGCTCATACCAGGAATGCAAAAAACAGGAACTACAAGCACAAAGAACATGCCTAACTAACTTCAATGGGCACCAGGTACACATTCTAGGGAAAGTATTCCAGTTGAATTTAACGAGATCAAAAAGAGTCTAAAACTCACAGTTGTAGATGGTCATAGCCCAACCTTGATGGGAATGGAGTGGCTCCAGACCCTAGGAATCACATTCAATGGCATCAACCACCTCTAGGAGAATGACCTGAGCAATCCTTGGGGAAATTCCAGACCATCTTCAATGGGGAATTAGTTAAACCAACATTACTTAACCTTGACCCCAGTGTTATACCAATAAGGCTTAAGCCCTGCAGAGTACCCTTTGCACTATGACCTAAAATAGATCAGCAGATAGATAAATTAATAGCCCAAGGAGTATTACAGCCAGTCGACCATGCTACTTGGAAGACCCAATGAAACTACATGGATCTATCAGGATATGTGCTGACTACAAAGGGATACTCAATAAGGCACTGCAAGCAAATCTCTACCCAGTACCAGTGGGGCAACATTTGCTACATTTCTTGGTAAATGGAAGATATTTGCAAAATTAGACTTGGCACAGGCATATCAACAGTTGCCTGTAGATAAAGCAACCACAGAAGCCCTGAGAATTGTTACACACAGAGAGGCATTTAAATGTAACCAATTACAGTTTGGAGTCTGTGTGGCCCCAGGGCTGTTTGAAAGGATAATGGAGTGGTTATTACAAAATATCCCAGACTGAATCCCAATTAACAGGAACCTGGACAAGGGTGAGTTGGTGTTCACACAAAACTTTGCTGGGAGACCCAAATGGCTTCCAGGAGGCATAAGCGAAGTTACTGGACCCAAATCATACCAAGTGTGCCCAGAGGATGGGAGAATGTGGCACCAGCACAATGACCAATTCAAAGGAATGGTTGGGGTGTCCTTGTTGCATCAAGTTATTGCAAAGCCAACCAAGAGAATGCGGTTGAGAAATGTGGATCCCTGCCCCACAGAGGCTACAATCAGCTGAACACAGAGACAGATGAATGGAATCAGGCCCTAACTAATCAACCATCAGAAGCAGCTAACTCAAGCGGGAGATGTTCCGACGGATGAGTGAATGTATACCTTCATGCTGGGAGGCCAGTTCCAGATCTTTCTTCAAAGAGGTGCCAGAGAAGCAGAAAGGAAGTCCATTGTGGTTGAGGGAAATCCAACAACAGAGCTGCACAGGCTCAGTAGGGTTATCAGGAGGCCTGTGTACTTACATGATTATGTGATGTACATTGATGCTGAATTGCCTAATCCAAGAACTAAGAGTGGAGAGGTATTACATTCGGAGGTATGTGGAAAATTAGCATACTTGCTGCTGATTGGCTGAGAGAGTGGCGGAAGAATCAAATGCCTATCACTGGCTGGCTGAGCAGCTTGGAAGCTCTCAAAAGTGGTTTCCCTACTGCTCATGGCAGTTCTTGTTCTTGTTTGCTGCTTGCACTAAAAGGTGCTGAATTCCCTCCTGTTCTTTTTCTTTGTTCCCATCCACGAATCTAACATTTCTCTTGCTTGTAATTTGTCACACTTCTGATTAGTGACAGTAGACATACTAGATTTCCAAACTTGATGACCGTTAGATGTTGCTTTTCATTTGCAGGAGAGGCGGAGTAATGACATGGACACAAGAGCTGGATTTAAAACTGGGTCATTTTTATTAATTAAATTTGCATAATTTATTTAAATAAATTAGCATAATTAGCATAATTAACTATAACCCTAAACTGGACCCGCAGGGTCAAACAATTGCCTCTGGGGCCGAAAATGACGTCATAAAAACTTCCAGGGCAACTTATGGGCGTAGCTCCATGCTAATCCAGGTGAGGGACACCTCCCTCACCTGAGACATTGCCATGCACTTGCATGTGGGAGGTCCCGCCGGCTAACCCCTACAAGGGGAATTAAATGGGCGGGACCCAAAGACAGGTTCCCCCCAATTTCTCAGGTCACTCGCACCACAAGCCTTTGGAGAGAACCTGTCAATCATCCCCAAAGATGCCCAACAGAGAACACGCAGTTGCTAAACCACCACCCAGTTTTCCACCCCTAACCTGCCTACCCAAATGACCAAAGGTAAGCCAATTAACCTAAACAGGGGCAAAGCACCTCTAGCCACTTATCCGTCACCTCAGTGTGAAATAGGTGAAAAAACTATCGTGGCAAATGCCAAGACCGCAAAAAATTCCTATTCGGCCCCCTAGGGCGACCCCAAGTGGCACACTGTAAGATAGGGAGGGCGGGTGGGTGTTTGCTCTGATGAGTCCGGGGCGAAAGGAGGATTTTTGAGCCAGCCAGCCCTTTTATAGGGCTGGCTGGCTCCTCCCCGGACTCGTCATCGGGTGGCCAAGCCACCCGAGATTTTGGCCGAGATCTCATGAAGCCTTGCGAGATCTCGGCCTTCCCCAAGATGGCGGCTACGCCGGTAGCCGTGTCCCCCGGGCCTCCTGCAAAAGCGCCAGGGGATGAAGACCACCAGCGTTATTCTTATAGTTTCCAGGTATCATGAACATCATTGGCCACATTTGCTAAGAACTGATATCCTAATACATCTGAAAACATTAGTTTGGTGAGAAGCCAGGAATGCATCATGAATTTAGCCTCAAATTATCCTTGTACTTCACTTTAACTGAGTCCAGATCCCTTGGGGGCCACACTTGCAATGGCTTATCCTGAGCAATGGCAGCAATTGTCATTGTAATGACTGTCCAATCTCCTGAGCATCTTTTGAAAGGAGGGCCTTCGTTCAAGTTGGCCAGGAATGCCTATAGGCTTGGAAGTAGATGATTTGTTGTCTTCTAAAACTGCTTCATTTGAACACATCCAAATTTTAACAAGAGATTTTATTTGCCTGCCTGAGCTTTGGGGCAGATGGAGAGTTGTAAATTCTAATATATAAACATAATGCCTTTATAGAAACTAGGTTAAGGCTTAGTTCTACAAACTGCAAGAGAAAATATAATATGCTGAGAGAGAGTGCAGAGCTTTTCTTTTAATACAAAATACCCTGAACCTGTTTGAAACATCTTACATTATTACTTTATCCAGCTGGGTCCCTGTTTGCAAGTACATTGCATTAAAGGTGAGGCAGAAAACTAACGGTGTCAGGTTTCATAGAGAAAACTGGTTTATCTTTTACTAACAATCTTTAGCAATGTGCTGTGACCTGCCCTTGGAGTAGTGGTTTAACAACCTCTTGCCCAAGCACACTATCCCTCTTATATCTTTAATAGGTTACTTGATGGACTATGAAGAACTGCTAGATGACAGTTCTATTTCATTTTTTGTCACAACATGGACTCTTAGGTTTTCTGTGAGTCTTTTTCTCAAGGGCACAATTCTCTAAGTCAGTATGGCAATATTCAAGATGGGTATTGCTCTCCAAGCTATTGTAATTTGAAGCAGTATGTTGAAATCAGGGACTTGCCAGGACTGCAGCCTTCCAAAGGGAAAGAAAAGAACAGGCAAGGTTTCTGAATTCCATTAGTTTTCTGCTGTTTCTTTGGGGAAAATGATCTGAAAAAGCAATTTGGAAGTTCTTAATCACCACTGTTTCACTGTTTTTATGCAGCTAAATATTATTCAATATCATGACAAAGGTGGAATTTGCCCTAACAGATGCTAGAATAAACATTGTTGATATTGCATCTTTCTAAAGATACTATCAATAATATCAAATCCAGCTTTTTGAATATATTACAGATTTTATTAACTTAGAAAAGGCAAGTGCAATAGCATTTGTTTTGCATGCAGAATAAAATTCAGGTTATTCATGAGCATTTTTCTGTATAGGACATTGCCCGACTAGAAACAGTTAATCTAATCTAAGAAGTTTGATTACTAGTATTTATGGCTATGGTTACAATACAACAATACCAGTGAGCAAGCACCTGTATCTGGATAGTCTATTATGCAGGGGTTCTGGTGTGTCTGCCGGTGGTCAGAGAGTCTGTAGAGACAGCAGTGCAAGGCTTCGCCCACCTGCTTGGAGGCTGCCATTTGGGTTCTTTTACCCTCTGCACATAAAGGTTTCCATATGCGCAGAGGGTAAAAGAACTCAAATGGTGGCATCTGGGCAGGTGAGTGAAGCATTGCACTGCCATCACTACCGGCTCTCCAACCACCAACAGGGACACCCAAACTAGGAGCATTTTACCCCTGCTTTTATGGAAAAAGTCTTGTCTGTTTCCTATCATTTTTTTATTTATTTAGATAGGAGAAAGCATGTTTTTGACATGGTGTTAAAAATCTTAATCAATTCTGAGCCCAATGGGAAGACGATGGCAAGTGAGGTAATTGTATTCATTTTATTAATATAGGAAATGCAGCTAAATATTATTCAATATCATGACAAAGGCGGAATTTGCCCTAAAAGATGCTAGAATAAACATTCAGAGAGGGGCGGCATACAAATCTAATAAATAATAATAATAATAATAAAATGGCTCTCACAATGCTTAACCTGTTAGGTTCTTAGTTCCAACTCATACCTCCAAAGAAGCCTGAGGCATCTTTCTTTTCGAAGAAATATCCATCTGGTTTAGTTCCATGGGAGAGAAAGACACTGGAAACATGGGTGTGCCATTGTGTGCTGGGGGGGGTCACACACACATGCATGCCCCCCCACATGGAATTATGGCTGTGGGCATGCACACATGATACCCCCACATCCCCTTTGACACACAAATGAAAAAAGGTTCGCCATCACTTTAGTATGAATTTAGTAATCGGGTTGCTGAAGCGTGGAACTCATTACCGGACTCTGTAGTATCATCCCCTAACCCCCAACATTTTACCCTTAGACTATCCACGGTCAACCTCTCCAGATTCCTTAGAGGTCAGTAAGGGGTGTGCATAAGCACACTAGAGTGCCCTCCGTCCCCTATCCTATAGTCTCTCCTATATCTCGTATTTCTCGCATTTCTTCTCTACTATATCCTCTATAACCTTCATTGTGTATTATTGTGTATTGGACAAAACAAACAAACAAACAAACAAATAAAAATCACTGTACTTCTTCTTTCCTTGTCCACACTTCATATAGGCTAGAATTAGACAACCCTTACAGGAGTGTTTTTCAATTTGGAACTTGTGGGTCAGTTCTGGCTTGAGAATTCTGAGATTTGAAGTGCACACATCTTAAAGTTAAGAAATGCAGTCCTATAGCCTACTCCTTCCTGCCACTCCTTCAGGCTATATATTGCTCTGATTTTGAGAGTGGAAAGAAGTTTTAGAAAATATTATTCAGGCATGGGGTGGGTAGGGTAAGAAAGAAACTAAAAAACCCCAACCACCTTGATTTTGATAGATATTTATCAGTAATAATAAAAAAGGGAGGGGGGAGCTGTGGTAGCTTTCAAGATTCTAAAAGTCCAAACAATAAAAAAGCATTGGTTCTGTTGCTGTCCTTGTGATTGCCTTGAAATATTTGCTGAACATACAAAGGTTGTCTGTAAGAGTTCTGTTCCTTGGAATTGTATGTTGAAAATGGGAAACGGCCCTTTCAATTGTCCTTTTCCTCCCCCCCCCCCCCAAAATCCAGTGATCTATCCCAGTTAGCAGGAATAGGTCTTTCTTGAAAAATTCTCTTTGAAATGTTGCATAAAACTGTGCCAAGGAGCAAACTGTGTCCACCTTTGTCTTAATGCTTGTAATATAGCCAACCGATAAATACAATGTAGGAGATGATTTTAGCTTTCACAGAAGTTGAATTTAGGTCAGGCAAAGGGGAGGGGAAAGGCAAAGGTGGGACAGAGGGGAAAAAAATGAAAGGACCTGCAATTTGTTACAGTTTAAAGCTAGCCCTTTAGGATTTAGGGATCTCTTGGGAACTTTCTAAATTATTCAATAGTGTTGCTATTCTTCACTTAAAATTATACCTAAAGAAAATATCTATTTCTGCAATCGTCTTTAGAATGATCACAAGTTCTATTCTCAGAGGCATTATTTCTGAATAGATTTGCCCAAGATGGTGCTTGAATTTACTTGTGTGATTTATGTTTTAAAGGGGGTTGTCCTTTGCATTAGTCACTACGCATTTCAGGATTCATTACCTGATGAGAACTATCAGTTTGAATGTAGTTTTTCATCTTTCTTGTATCAGAATCTAAGGAGGCAGGGATTTGCTTGTATCTATGCTAGCATTCTGATTCTGCCTTTGAAAAGGGGAATTATTGACAGGTTAAGACTGCTCAGGCACAGTTACACCTAATATCAAGATAAAATACAGAAATTGCTAGGAGTTTGGGTGTCAGGAGATTTTTACTTTAAAAAAAGAGACTGTTATTATTATTATTATTTTTAATGGCTCAAAATATATGAGTGCTGAAATGCCAGCTCAGTTTTAGTGTCTAATCCCAAGGCTTCAGAATTGATCTGGGATTTCATATTGCATGTTTGTGAGGAGGGAAAAATAATAAGAAGCACTTGAACTTCTTGTTCAAATGGAACACTCTAGGCAGTGAGAAGAAGCCTAGATTTGCTTCCGGCTGATTCCCAATTACCCCAATGATGCAAAGAGAAGAGAGGCAGCATGATTTAAGCTTTGGCACAATGCTTGTAGAGAAAATGAAGGGGGGAGAAAGGGGGAAGAGAGGAGAGAATGATATTTATGAAGGATAGCTTGTAAAACTTATCTCAAACATTTGTCTAGCTCTATGATTCATCTATTTGCTATTTAATGCAGGAGAGGGAATGCCAACTGCTGGTTTCCCTTTAGTTGAGCAACATTTGAAGGGCCACAGTTCCCAACCCTCAATTAAAGGTTCCTAGAGCAAAGTGGTTGACAGATGGAACAGGAGTTTTCTTTGGAATTGCTCCAATTTTATCTCCTTTATCATGCAGAGTCCCCATCAATACATTTGCCAACTTTTGTTCCACATTAAGCATAATGTTTGGAAACATAGCTGTATTTCTGCCCCTGTATCTCATATCCCCTGATTCAGTTGCTCCAGCCTTCTCCACTTGGTACCTTCTTCACTCAACCTCTGCCTGATCTTCTTCACTTCCACTGTTGTTAAATCTTGGCAACTGCAGAGCACAGCTGAGGTGGGAGAATTTCCAGCCTTATTCTTTGCTACATTTAACAAAGAACGGCATGACAGTTGAAATAAAGTAGAAATGGAAGAGTCATATATCCCTGCTCTGTTTTCCAATAGTAAAACTTCCCATGGCTTGAGTGAGAGAATGGGTCAGCATGTTTCTCTCTGGTCCTCACTGAAGTAATCTTTTTTTGCTACAAGTGACTCCAACTTTCTTCTTCAGGCAAGCAGTTGGGTCTCTTAAATTTGGTTGCTCCCTTTGGCAGGCAATAATTCTTTAACTTATTAGAAATTTTGGCTGTAAGTAAATCCTGATTCTAAAAGCATCTGTGCACTGACAATTATCCTTGAACAAAGGAAATCTATTGGCTGCCGCCTCATTATTACCAAGACTGCACAATTCCTTCACTTCAATTACAACATGGAGCTCCTATTGCTAGAGCCAGACATATTGCGAGTGCAAAATTATTTAGATTTGAAAAAACAGCCTAGGGGAGTTTATTTTCCTTTGTCCTCCCATCCTATGGCTCAACACCCTTTCTTACATCCTGCATTCCACAATCAATGCCATTTTAAAAATTCCATTGGTTTCTCTGCCTATTGTATCAAAGCAATATTTCTATCCATAACTTGATGGAGAACATTACAAAGCATAAGGGCTTTTTAGTAAGAGACCTGACTTCATGTCTGAAAGGCATGCCAATGATTGTGTTTCAAAACTATTTAACCTGGAAGTAGAAATGAGTGGAGCTAGGACCAAAAGTTATGTTTAACCATTTAAACTATGTTAATTAGACAATATGATAAAAGTTTGGTATGATATCACCAATTTCTCTAAAAATCTGAAGACAACTTTAAGAAAACTTTGGGGTATTCTAAAAAAAAATTGGCATGCACTACATAACTGCACAATCAATGCCTCTTTATATCCCTGTGTCTATTTTAAAAAGGTGGAGTTTTGAGCAGGTAGTTGCAGACTCCATTGCAACTTTTTTTGATATTCCCTGCTATTCTTACCTGGGCCTTTGCATTATACAGATTTAGATTACTGTGATTACAGGACCCTTAAAGTCTAGATCAAAGCTATGATTTTAACTAAAAGCCTCTGTTTGTGGCTTACAATTCTTATTGTTTCTTTAACAGTGCCACAAAAATGTACTGAGCTATTTCATGCTGGGATTATAGGAATAAAAGAGTTTATTATGTTGAAACCTACAATGAACTCTAAAGTCGTATGTTTTGGTTCAAAGATTTTATTTAATTTCCATTTAATCTCCAGTTAACTTCAGGAAACAGGTTACATAAAAAGCAGGCTATATATCTTATATTCTATACCCTAATTCATACAGTGCTGCCTGTAGCACCAGATGAATTATAACTCCCAGACATTCCTTCTCAAGAACCCTTCTGACAATACTAACATTTGTGTGTGTTGTGTGAATGAAATTAATAGTTTAAAGTGTTATTTTGAAAAAGTAACCCAAAGTGAATTGTACGCAGTGTCTTTTAAAAAAAAACATTGGAAGCAAAGAGAGATAAATATAATGTAAAAAAATACTATGAATGTACGTAGCTAATGTAGTAGCCTCACATCTTAAGGCAATACTTATATTTGCAGGCAATTGTTACACTAGGTTAGACCCAAATGATCTGTTTTTATATTTTCAGTTTAACAGCTTTCCCTTAGGTTATAAGAAGTACAGTATAACATTATAGTATCAATCAACATTTAGAGGCATTATTATTTGACCTTGCTACATGTCCATTTATATAAGTAGTCAGTTAGTTAAACCTGCCATAATCTGATTAGAGGCCAAATGTCGGCAAATTGGAAGTTTGTTTATTCTTAAAAGTAAATAGGATAGAACCATAACAAAGGACAGAAACAGACAAATTACAAGTTCATATAAGGCAGGAGCGGTATGAGGAAAAAATACATTGCTGCCAGAAGACTAAGAAACAACCTAAATTAAGCTATATATCTGGAAATGTAAAGAGTAGAAACATGGGGTAGAGTTTTCTTAAAAAGCAAGATGGCAGCTATTATTATGTGATCAAGGTCCTGCCCTTTATGATTGTATGCTCTGCTACACAGCTACAATTTTGACTTTTGTGACTCCCACTGTAAACATCCCTGTAAAGACCACCTTTAATCTTCACTTCAGGTAATTAACACAGTAATTAATATACAAAGTTATATTCACAATTATAGATGTATATTTGGAGGATTTTAAGAAGAGACTGGCAAAGAAGATTTTTTTTTATTTTTCTCTCCAATCACATGTACAAAAAAAAATACCATTAGTGTTGTGATTAGCTCTGCCCCAGCTCCTGCCCCAAGGAATGTGCATGTGGATGTGGGGGAAACATCCACATGCCGCAGGCCTGTTTTGCTCCCGATGGAATCTGCCGACGAAGCCTTCTCTGACCAAGGAAGCATGAGTGACAGGGAAGAGGGGAGTTTGGCAGACAGGAGGAGATCAATCATCTGTATTATCCCTGGATTCTGAACAAGAATTAATGACACATCCACGCATGCGTAGAGTGATGCACAGGAGACAACAACTGAAGGATTATTACAAGAGAAAATGAGGCCACCTGTGGTTGGGTGGGGCTGCTGTCATTAGTGCTACAGATAAAAGTGCAGCCTGGTGTTTTAGCCTCATGGCAGTTTATCTGATTCATTGTTTCGTCAAGATTGTGGTTTTTGTGCTGTTCAAGATTGTGTGTGGACTCTCTGGACTTTAGAATTGGACTCAATTTCCCAGTTATTGGGTGAGCAATTGGTTTGCATTTAACCTGTGTCTTGTGTGTACCAGAAAATCCCTTTGACATTTAAAAGGGGAGCTGTTTCTGTTTTTCTGTTTATAAAACTTTTGGGTTTTCCTTTTATCATGTGGTACGTGTCTTCCTGGACTAGTTACCCTGTTGAAACATGCCGGCAGAACAATTAGTATTGAATTATATTACAATGAATCATTTTTACAATTTCGGTATACATAATTTAACCAATGCTACCTCCTTTACCTTTGACATCTGAACAAAAATAATTACCCAAATTTCTTATATAGTATTTTTAATAAAACTGTTAGCCAATACACATGTTAGGCTATTCCTAATCTTAATCACATCTAATTAATTAGGCCACAGTGCTTCAATTTTCTCCAAATCTCCTCCATATCAGTTTTTATATATAGTTTTAACCAAGAAGAGATTGGATGCTCTCTTCTTAAAATCTAAAATGGCATAGGGCAGTCTAAAATGGAATAGGGTCTCCCGCTTGAGCAGGTGTTGGACTAGAAGATCTCAACATCCCTTCCAACTCCATTATTATGTCATTTTATTTTATTTATTTATTATTTATTTATTTAATTTTATTAATTGGATTTCTATGCCGCCCCCTTCCGAAGACTCAGAGTGGCTTACAACATATAAAAACAATAGGTTACAATAAGATTAGATCCAATTAAATTAAAATTACATAACTATCTAAAATCCCTAGTTATACTAAAATCAATCACACTCATTCCTACTGCAACCATACAATTGTTTGTTGGCCAGAGGCTAAGATCTAATCAGCCCAAGCCTGGCGACATAAATGAGTCTTAAGATTCTTACAAAAGTCAAGGAGGGTGCGGGCAGTATGAATCTCGGGGGGGGGGGGGGGAGCTGATTCCACTATGAACAATTCCAGCTAACAATTAAGCTCATTGAGAAGAAATGTGTGGATGTAGGCTCTGTTAATTTTGAAGAATCATATTTGAAGCAAATAGGCCATAGTTTGGATCTGATTATAATCAATGGGTTGTAGGGTGATTAATATCCAGGCATTGTTTTTTAAAGTAGCTAGTGTTATTGGTTATTTCCCAGGATCCCCTAATTTATGAAATTTGGTGCTTTAATAGCATAACACATGAAAGAGGATAATTTACCATTATATCAGCCTTAATAAAGAGGAAAAGTACTATAAAGGCAGCCTTATTTCTAGCAGTGTCTCAGAGAAGCTAAAAAATAAAAAATATAAAACTGGATTTTTCATTCTGACAAATTTTAGCAGTTGCAGAATTTCATTACCAATTGAAAACTTAGACATTTTAAGGATTAATATCCAGGCATTATTTTATAAATTATGCAATATAATTATCTATTTTAGCTAACTATGTGAGTGATAATAAACCAAGGGCCTCTGTACTCCAATGGTCACCAGTGAAGCTTTCTTAAAAATTGTTATGTTAATTAAGATAAAGTCCTTAAGAAATTTATCAGTTATCATCAGAATTATTTAAACAACAACAGACTCCACTGCTTGCCAACTTTTTCATACATGTTGGTAGTTATATACCTGTGCATATGAAGAGAGGGACAGGGAGGGAGAGATTTGGAACATCTACACATTATGCCTTTAAGTGGCTTGATGTAATGCCTTGCATTTAGATTTTTGGGGAGATCTGGTTCCCAAAAGATTATGACATTGTCTCTGCTCCCTGTACAAAGAAAAGTGGAATATTCTCATACCTTTGATGCAAGACCAAAGGTCAAGGTAGCCTCTAACCTTTTGCTTTTAGATGAGGTTGATAGAATTACCAAAGGAGTCCTTTTTTTTTTTTTTTACTATTGCAATTACTCTTCAGTGATGGATGTTTCAATTGCATAAATGGAAACCTCCTTTTACACTCTTTAAGATACATTTGTCCTGAAGTTAGACCTGCTGTGCCTTTTGTTTATACTGTATTCTTACCATTCAATTTTTTGGGGCATTTAATTTTAAATTAAAACTAAAGTGAAATAACCCAATGCTCAGGATCCCTAAACCTATTCAAAACACTGAAATCTATCTTATTTATTTAGTGAATTTTCAGCCTGCCCTTTCAGGAAAAATGCCATGCAGTGAAAGTTAAGGTAAAAAACCAGAATGATTAAAATAAACAACAATGATTAAATAAATAACAAAGCCAGTTAAACCATCTATTACATACAATAACGAAGACATACCTATATTTTCTATTTTCAAGTTAAGCAGCATTTTGCAAATAACAGAAAAATAGTAATTAATAAGCCAAAGTAATAAAGATGAGAAGATAAAGTAAATGAACTGCATCTAAACACAGTTTATAAAGTATATATATTCATGGTACTTTTCCATAATTTTATATAATTGAAAATCATTCTTGCTTCATCTATCTTTTCACATATTGGCTTTGTTCTTTCTTTCTTTCTTTCTTTCTTTCTTTCTTCTCTCTCTCTCTCTCTTTCTTTCTTTCTAACTCACTATTCTATCCAAACATGACTTTTACACTCTTCATTGAATCTTATGGGCTCCTCCTTCAAATATTTGCCTTCCTCTCTAGATCTTCCTCTCCATAGCCAGACCACCTCAGTGTAATTTGCACTACCTGTTCAATGCTGAATTAAATTCACAATTATTTGACACTTTTTTCATTCTTGAATCTCTTCTTGTTTAATTACACACATTTGTCAGCTATCTCATTCTTAGCACATTCAACGTACCTTGGCCCTTCTCTACTACTCCCACTTCCATATAGCAAAAATCCTGCAAATTTTTTTTTCATGAAATGTTCACTCCTTGCAATGTAGCTCATTTTCACACTACATTTCTTCCAGTATGTTCATGTCTAAAAATGTATTCTTTTATTTTATCATGAGAAGTAAACATCATTTAAGGTAAATAATGTTACCTGTTTTTTGCTATTAATGTAAAAAACCTTTGGCCTATTTTTCTTATTAAAGATAACTATCTTTATTTTATACTTTCATTTTCCTATTCATACTCTTTTTGCATCATGCAACCAAGCTAATATTTGCTGCAACATAATTTCAGTTTATAGCACAACATAGCCTGCAAACAAAAATACATGCAACTTCATGTTCCCTACCAAGAAAACAGAACAGAATATAATTATTTATTGGCCAAGTGTGATTCGACACATAAGGAGTTTATCATTGGTGCATATGTACATAAAAGAAAATATACATTTGTCAGAAATCATGAGGTACAGCACTTAATAATTGTTATAGGGTACAAATAAACAATCAGGAAACAATCAATATTAATATAAATCTTAAGGATACAAGCAACAAGTTACAGTCATACAGTCATAAGTGGGAGGAGATGGATGATAGGAATGATGAGAAAACTAATAGTAATAATAATGCAGCCTTGACAGTGACAGTGAAGAGGGAATTAGCAGAGTGATGGTGTTCTGGAAAAAAACTGTTCTTGGGTCTAGCTGTCTTGATGTGCGATGCTCAATAGCGTCATTTTGAGAGTAGGAGTTGAAACAATTTATGTCCAGGATGTGAAGGGTCAGTAAATATTTTTATGGCCTTCTTTTTGACTCATGTAATATACAGTGGTACCTCAAGATACGAACCCCTCGTCTTACGAACAACTCGTGATACGAACTCGGGGTTCAGAAAAATTTTGCCTCTTCTTACGAACTTTTTTTGAGTTACGAACCGGCGTTCGGAGACTGCTGGGAAGCCACGCGGCTGTTTTAAAAGGTGACAGCCGGGCGGCAGGGCTTCCCAGCAGCCTCCCGAGGTTTGGTTTGGGAGGTTGCTGGGAAGCCCCCCAGCCCGGCTGTCACCTTTTAAAACAGCCACACGGCTTCCCAGCAGTCTCCGAACGCTGAACGCGGTAGTTCGGGTTTGGCGTTCGGATTCGGGAAGCTGCTGGGAAGCTGCGCGGCTGTTTTAAAAGGTGACAGCCGGCCTGGGGGGCTTCCCAGCAACCTCCCGAACCCCAAACTTTTGCCAAACTTCCGGGTTTGGGGTTCGGGAGGTTGCTGGGAAGCCCCCCAGGCCGGGTGTTACCTTTTAAAACAGCCGCGCGGCTTCCCAGCAGTCGCTGAACGCCGAACGCGGAAGTTCGGGTTTGGAGTTCGGCTTCGGGAAGCTGCTGGGAAGCCGCGCGGCTGTTTTAAAAGGTGACAGTCGGCCTGGGGGGCTTCCCAGCAACCTCCCGAACCCTGAACTTTTGCCAAACTTCCGGGTTCAGGGTTCGGGAGGTTGCTGGGAAGCCCCCCAGGCCAGTTGTCACCTTTTAAAACAGCCGCGCGGCTTCCCAGCAGTCGCCGAATGCCGAACGCGGAAGTTCGGGTTTGGCGTTCGGCTTCGGGAAGCTGCTGGGAAGCCGCGCAGCTGTTTTAAAAGGTGACAGCCGGCCTGGGGGGCTTCCCAGCAACCTCCCGAACCCCAAACCTGTGCCGAACTTCTGGGTTCGGGGTTCGGGAGGTTGCTGGGAAGCCCCCCAGGCCGGTTGTCACCTTTTAAAACAGCCGTGTGGTTTCCCAGCAGTCGCCGAATGCCGAACGCGGAAGTTCGGGTTTGGCGTTCAGCTTCGGGAAGCTGCTGGGAAGCCGCATGGCTGTTTTAAAAGGTGACAGCCGGCCTGGGGGGCTTCCCAGCAAGCTCCCGAACCCCGAACTTTTGCCGAACTTCCTGGTTCGGGGTTCGTGAGGTTGCTAGGAAACCCCCCAGGCTGGCTGTCACCTTTTAAAATAGCCGCACAGCTTCCCAGCAATCGCCGAACACCGTTTTTTTTGCGGGGTTTTTTTTTGGTTGCATGGATTAATTGACTTTACATTGTTTCCTATGGGAAACAATGTTTCGTCTTACGAACCTTTCGTCTTACGAACCTCCCCCTGGAACCAATTAGGTTCGTAAGACGAGGTATGACTGTACAGGTCCTCAATGGAGGCCAGGTTGACAGTAATTGTTTGTTCTGCAATTTCAGAATCGAATCAGGCAGTTATAGAGGTGCAGATGACAGACTCAATGATTCCTCTGTAGAACTGTAGCAGCAACTCCTTGGGCAGTTTGAGCTTCCTGAAGTGGCGCAGAAAGAACATTCTTTGTTCTGCTTTTTGATGATGTTTTTGATATTTGGTGACCATTTTAGGTCTTGAGTTATTTCTATCTTTATCACAAGCAAATGTTTGTCAAGCTCAGCAATCTGAAGATGTATGGACTTCTACTTCCAGAATTCTAGAGTCAGCATAACAGTTGGAGAATTCTGAAAATTAAAAGTCTATGTATCATAAAATTACCACGGTTAAGAAACACTGCTATAAGCAATCCTTATGTATCTATATATAAATACAACCAGAAAAACATCATATATATACTTGTCTTTTTACCTGCTTAATGTTGAATCATTTGCTAAACATGCTTCTAACAATGTTTCACTTTCACTTTTATTATTATCAAATTTAATTCCTTACGGTGATTCCAATCGCTTAATAATAAATGGTCTCTAAATCAAAAAATCCTTCCTTCCTTTTTCTTTAAACTTGCTGATGAACTTCTTTACGTAACATAAAATGTCACGTCCCAGATTTTGTTGCTTGTCACCTCTTGTGCTCTATTACTCAGAATTCGATCAATCACTTTCTCAGGCACAATTGAACCCCTATAGCAATCTTATCATTTATATAGTGGAATAACATTGGCATTGTCCAAAACATAAGCTGTTTAAGACCATTCAATTAGTCACATTGCATAAGAAACTACATCAATATGCTTTTAAACTAATGCCATCTATAAAGTGACAAGATTTTAACATTGGTAAAGGGGGACACCATTAAGCCAGGGGGTGGGGGGCTGCTAAAAAGTTTAGCAAAAAAATTAGCAATTTTTTTTCTTTCTCTCTCTTCCTCTCTCTCTTTCTCTCTCTCTTATTCTCTCTCTCTCTCTTTCACGACGCTCGGACCTGGTAAGTGCATTCCTCCATGAAGCCTGCAGATGGGAACATCAGCAGAGCACCTGGTGCGCTGCCAATCAACCCCCGAGCAGCAGGAACACCTGATGAAAAAGAGGGCTGTGACAGCGAATCCACTGCTTCTGCTTCTATGGGAAGCCACCCAGGACTCACCAACTACCCCACCCATCCTGTCTCTCTCTCCCTGCGAGGGGTGCGGCATTGGCTACTCAGGCAGGCTGAGGAGCAGCGGCATTGGTGCCCCTTTAGCAGTGTCAACATCCCTCACACCCATCCCAGCCACCCAGGGTAGAAGCTGATCTGCTAGCCGGCTGATCCCTTCAAGCCACCCAATCTCATGGCAAGCAGCTTCAATGCAATCTCTAACTGGCGTTAAGCCGCCGGCTGGTATGTCAAAAAAGCGGGACTTTTTAAAAACCCAGCGGGATCTGGGACAAATGGGCAAAAAGTGGGACTGTCCCATGGAAATTGGGACTTCTGGTCACCTTAGCCATCTATGCCCACAGCAGGCGTGTAAAACCTGTGTCGTCATGGTATCATCAAGTGTCATACTGTGACTTTTTCCCCTTCACTAAACTTGGTGTGGCCATGGACAGCATATGGTGCATTTAGCTGCAAGTGTTCTGATCTAGCCTTAGCAGAAACAGGAAACAGACTCCTGGTCACAATCGTCCCCTCTTTATTTTCTTTTTGTGAATTAATTGCATTCACCCACGAAAAGTCCAGGCAATAGTCCCTCACGAAGTTAACTGCAGTACAGAATTTATCATTTCCTTACAATAATTACAAGGCCATTATCTCCCAGGCAAAAGGCAGTCTTTGTGGCATAAAATGCAATGAGTGAAATCTTCAGATATATGAACTGTTGTCTCCTACGATAACCACTCCCCTTTTCTTCTATTTATTCCCCAGCTAGGAAGGAGCCATTCAGCATCCATGTGTGCTTTGATTCCCAAGTCAACTCCTTGTCCTTCACCTCTTCTAACTGTTCTGTGCATATGTGCATTTGGAACAGACCCCAGCTGTTCCTCCTCTTCCTTCATATCAGCTTCCAATGGTGGCTGGGAAATGTCAGACAGCCCTGGCTCTATCTATGCATCTGACACAGAGCATCCATCAGAGCCTTCCCAGACACCAGCACTGTCCCAAGTTCCTCCCCAACTTCTTACTGTCTGAGTCTGCCACCAGCTCTGCTGGTGGCTGGCAATCTACAGCAGGAAGTTTGGTAGCCTACAGCCCTACAGCCCTGCCATTTTTAAACCTTTGGAAGATACACTGTACCTTTCATCGGATCAGGAGAGAAGGCTACTTTTCCATTTTGCATGATTCTGAAGCAATGCTAATGAATATTCGTGACCTGGTGAAATATAAGCTGGAACTGGGTATAGATAGTCTAGCAAAAAGGAGGGCCAGAGGCAACATGATAACAGTATACAGATATTTGAGGGGTTGCCACAGAAAGTGTGTGTGTGTGGGGGGGGTTGTCGCACTATTTTCCAGGGCACCAGAGGGCCAGACCAGGAACAACAGATGGAAACTGACCAAGGAGAGATTCAACCTGGAAATAAGGAAGAACTTTATGATGGTGAGAGTGATCAACCAGTGGAACGGCCTGCCAGTGGAGGTTGTGAATGCCCCATCACTTGACACATTCAAAAGGAAATTGGACTGCCATTTGGTTGGGGTGGTGTAGGGTTTCCTGCTTGAGCAGGGGATTGGACTTGATGACCTGCAAGGTCCCTTTCAATTCAAATAAATAAATAAAATAATACAATACAATACAATACAATACAATACAATAAAAAATAAAATAAAATAGTAAAATAAATAAAAATAAAATAAAATAAAATAAAATATAAAATATAAAAAATATAAAATAAATAAAATAAAATAAAATAAAATAAAATAAAATAAAATAAAATAAAATAAAATAAAATAAAATAAAATAAAATAAAATAAAATAAAATAAAATAAAATAAAATAAAATAAAATAAAATAAAATAAAATAAAATAAATAAAATAAAATAAAATAAAATAAAATAAAATAAAATAAAATAAAATAAAATAAAATAAAATAAAATAAAATAAAATAAAATAAAATAAAATAAAAAAATAAAATAAAATAAAATAAATAATAAGCTACTTTAAGGATCTGCTGAGCCAGGCAATGAACTGTTATGGATTCAGCTTGCTTCTACTGTTTTAGTGTTAATTTATTTACATGATAAAATGCAATTAAAGTAAATCTTGTGATACGTTACAAAATAAAAGTTTAACTTTGGGCCAAGCTTTCATATATCACAACTCATTATATCAGTTGTGTGGCATTTAGTTCCTCAAGAATAATCCTCAATATACATTTAATTGTTAGGAGAGGAAAGAGAAAGGAAGCCCCCACTCATGTTGGATATTATTATTTCAGATCTGGGTCCATTTATTTGTTTTAAGGAGAAATTGGACATTTTGGCCAATATAAAGAGCAACGAGGCCTTACTAACAGTTGGCAGCATGTACACAATTGGAAGATGAACAAATTTCTTTTTTGCTGACATTGCAGTTGATGTTATGGGTCCTATTAACTGTCCTGTCAGCGTAGAACAATGTAGAACAAACTGTTCCTTCAAAACTGTTGTTGTTTTCTGTATCACTTTAGAATGGTCTATTATTGCTGCTTAACAGCTTTTTTTAGATTAGCTGTTTGTATCTAAAAGAGCTTACAACACTGTCCTGTATGCTTTTTATGGATTCCAGAATCTGTCTCCCACAAGTTCTTCAATGTTGATAGAATCTTTGCCTGCTGCAGCTACAGATTTTGAGGTCAAAGCAAGTGAAAAAAAGAGGGAGGGGGGGAATTCTGGCAAAAAACAAAAACAAAGATGAAGAACCTGCTAAAGTAATATGGCTAGAATAAAAGAGAGAAGAAAGAATTTAATTACTTGAAGGAGACCCTTATAACAAAAGGGAGACGATCAGATATGGCTGAAAAAGAACAAACACAAACCGCCAAACAAAAGACAGGATGATATGAAGTTGAAGCAAGAGTGAAAAAAACAATGAATATTGCTAACATCTCTTTCAGATAAGCAAGGTCAGGAAATGGCAGTCACTAGAAGTCCTGCAAGGTACTTTAATGTGGTTAGAGTAACAAGATGATGAAAGCCAGTCAAAGCCCTTCTCTTCTTCAACCTAACAGAATCAAGGCAGAATTGCTTTGAGCTTTTTTCTCATACTTTTGCTTCTACAGAACACACACACGCATACACACCACATACACAGATTTTATTACATCTCCTCATTATTCTGACATTCTATCATATCTGTCATCATACCCACTAGAATCCAATGAGCAATGTGGTAGCCTATGGTAGAGCTCTCACCTCACATTCATGGCAAATATTTTTTCTCTCTGGGCACAATGAGTAACTGTCTGCTGTGAACTCCACATAGGCATAAGGAAGGGCATCCAGCCAGTAAATGCTCAAGCTCCATTCAGTCACTGTAACTGCACCCCAATGCAAAAGATTGCAGAGTTTTTAAAAGAAAAAAAATTAGGCTCCAGTGTAGTACCTATTTTAATCTTCCACTAGCACTTATTTAACACTTAATACTAAAAAGCAGAGACATCACCTTGTCAACAAAAATGCATATAGTCAAGACTATGGTTGCAATGTATGGCTGTGAAAGATAGACCATGCTGAACACCAAAGCATTGAGGCTTTTGAATTATGGTGCTGGAGAAGACTTCTGCGAGTCCCTTGGATTGCAAGCCAATCAAACTAATCAGTCCTAGAGGAGATCAACCCTGACTACTCTTTAGAAGGTCAGATCCTTAAGATGGAACTCAAATACTTTGGCCACCTAATTAGAAGGACTCATTGAGAAAGACTGAGGGCAAAAGAAGAAGGGAACGACAGAGAATGAGATGGCTGGATGAAGTCACTGAAGCAGTAGGTGTGAGCTTAAAAGGATTTTAGGGAATGGTAGAAAACAGGAAGACCTGAAGGAACATTGTCCATAGGTTGCACTGGGTCAGACATGACTTCGCAACTAACAACAACAACAACAAACACTTTCCAAATTTGCCCTGCCAAGAAGAAACTCAACTCTCCCTTTTTAAGCAGTTCACAGAAACTAACCTATTTTATTTTCTTCTTACTTTGCATTTTGGGAAGATGAATTAATCTGCATTCTCTCTATTGTTCAAAACTCTGCAGCCTTGACAGATATTTAATGTAACAAGTAACAGACTTAAACTAGCATGTGTATGGGGGCTGTGAGAGACAAGATTGTCTCCTGCTGATGTTGTGAATGATTGAATTGAATGAATGGGAATGACTGCATATGGGTTTTTAAATTAATTTTATTAATAATTTTATTAATAATTCTCTTTCAAACAATAATTAGAATTCTTCATACAAATTGTTTTCATTATGTTGTACGCTACCCTGAGTCGCTTTTAGAAGGGCGACATAGAGGTTTAATAAATAAATAAATAAGTAAATAAGTAAATAAGTAAACAAGTAAGTAAACAAGTAAGTAAACAAGTAAGTAAACAAGTAAGTAAGTAAGTAAGTAAGTAAGTAAGTAAGTAAATAAGTAAATACGGTAAGTAAATAAGTAAATAAGTAAATAAGTATATAAGTAAATAAGTAAATAAGTAAATAAGTAAATAAGTAAATAAGTAAATAAGTAAATAAGTAAATAAGTAAATAAGTAAATAAGTAAATAAGTAAATAAGTAAATAAGTAAATAAGTAAATAAGTAAATAAGTAAATAAGTAAATAAGTAAATAAGTAAATAAGTAAATAAGTTAATATTAGACATGTATATATATGCATATATATCTACATGTCTAATTGGCTATTAATGTTATTTTAGCTTATTGATATGGAAAGAATGATCAATGCAGGTATAACTATAATGAGTCTTATGCTACTTGAACATTTTAAAAAGTTGGGGTTCAAAGTGTTTGAACTTTCAAACACTTTTTGTTTAAGCAAAAGTAATCGATATCTGAGAAGTTACGTTACATGTACTTTTGTATCAGTGTCTGGAGAAGAGTAGCATGATATATTTACACTGCACACAATTGACTGGAAAATTTACAAGAATGGAGCCATAGCTCACAATCACTTGTTTTCACTATGTTTTACATAACCCCCTCAGGAGAATGAGAGCCACACAATCTCAGTCAATCAGTCTTGATAATATATTGGGCAGTACCCAACCTGATGGAGACATGGACATATTTAGAATATATAATACAAAAATACATATTCATAGCACAAGAACTAGCATGTTCTTTTTGTTTGTTCATGTCTGTAAGAATCTGGCAGGTAAAAGATGAATAGAGCAAGTTAAGTGATGTTCTCGTAGATTTGCTATGATGTGTAAGATAAAAGAGTCCCATTAAATAGTATATCTTATTTATGGAACAGCAGAAGCAGCCCCTATGGATTGTCAAATACCCTATGAAATATCACCAGGCATGATAATGTGTTCTTGCTAATAGTCCCATTGTTTATAAGACCCCAGCAGCAAGATGGTTTTTAAGCCAGTGTTTTGAACACTTTTTCTTGTTCGTATTTCTATATAAAAGCATCGTAAGGGATAGAAAGAGCCCATTAGAAGAGGAAGAACTAGAAAAACCACAAACTGCATCATATTATTTTAAAGTTTGCTAGAATCAAATCAATTCTTCCAATGGCTTTTAAAAGCAATCCAGAGGTATACTGTGTACCATTATATATAATGATGCAATATAATACAATTTAGTGTGGGAGAACTTTTCTAAAGCTCTGCATCTTCTTCTTTCTAAATGCCCAAGCCTGGCTGGACTGACAGTACTTTAAAATATTTAAATAAAGCAATTAGTATGTGACTTGAATATGTTTGAATATGAGCTAGAAGGTTTGCTTCTGGAGTCTGTGCATTTTATATCATGATATGCTTTGTGTAAATGGAAGGCAGACCAGAGCAAGGCAACTGATTTTGCCTGTTATGGAAAGACAGAAATGTTTTCATTATTTAACATATGATTGTTATAAGTGATGTGATGAAATTAAAGTGATATGGGTCTTATTGTTCACTGTATTCTGATCTAATCTTTTTGCATGGTAAACTAAATCTCTAGGATCAAGCTAAATCTCTAGGAGAAGGTTTGTTTGACTTTAGAGGAATGGATTTTTTCCCCATTCATGCAGTCTTAGATGCAGTCTTAGATGAAGACAACATAGTCCCTCTATTTAAAGCTGCACAGTGAATGGTGGTTTATTATAAATATACAGTATATGTTTGTTTTTTAAGGTCCACAAGACATTTCTTTAGAGGGAGTTGGCCAAATCTAGATTAATCCATATAAAGTCATATTGACCAATGCTAACTGGCAGCAATTGTCCAGAATTTTAGTAGAAGGTGTTCTAAATTTGTCTGGGACAGTCTAGTACAGTGATGGCAAACTTATGGCATGGGTGCCGCAGGAGGCATGCCATAAGTTTGCCATCACTGCTGGCACACAAGCTGTTACTCTACCTTAACTCCAATGTGCATGCTGGACAGCTGATTTTCAGCTTGGCCACAGACTCTGGAAGAGTCTCTGGGGGGGGGATGGAGGAAGGCATTTTGGCCTCTGGAGCCTGGGGAGGGTATTATTCAGAGTTTCAGGCTTCCATGGAGGTGGGAGAGGCCATTTTTGCTGTCCCAGGCATTGAAATATGGGTGTGGGCACTCATGCATGCGCGATATCCCATACACACACATTTTCGGCACTGGAGGAAAAAAAGATTTGCATCACTGGTATAGCACAGTGGTGGGTTCGCACCGTTTGGGAGAACTAGTAGTGGCGGCAGTAGGAGGGCCTACCCATCCACCCGGACATCATCAAAAATGCTCTGTGCATGCTCCCATTCCTGAACCAGTAGCAAAGGTAAATAAAACCTACTACTGGTCTGGTACCTTCTGACTGGAAAACACGTACATTTCTGAATGAACTATCATTCTCTGTAAAAAAAGTATTTGAAAAAACTTTGCTAAGGAAAGATCTCTTTGTCAACCTCAGGGTACTGAGTTTAAATTTTCTAACTATTAGCAATTTGGACAACTATTCCAACTAATGACTGTCAGAATTTTATTATGTTAAGGAATCTACTACTATAATACAGATTAGTCAAAATTCCACTTTAACATAATGGAGATAATTTTAGAAGCATCACAATTTCATTTATTTCTGGATATCAAAACAGTTCCATAAGCACACCAATATAGTCCTTATTGAGTCAGATCACAATGAAGATGTAATTGTTTTGTGTTGCAAAATTTTAGAATCAGGCTTCTAACATTGCTAATCAGAAGACAATTTAAGAGATTATCCATTTGCAGACATTGTATACCAATCTGTAACATTTATGGATTATTTCCAATAACTATATGTCAATTTATGAAAAGCATATAAAAGGTATGATGCATAGATCAGTCACATTTATTTTGCTGTGGTCAATGAAATGCAGAGATTTTCAGGAGTGTTCTTATCTGAAAAAAATGCAGTGTATGAATTGCCCCTGATAGAACGCTTTAAAGTAACAACTAGTTTCTTATATTGACTGTAAAAGAAAAATGGATACCTTCTTTGGTTTGATTCCTAGGATTTGAGATCGTGCCCCAAAGCCAAGAAATGAAATTGACTTTTTATCTTCACAGCATTTAGAATTCTCTCTTAAGATGTTGTGTTTCTTTGTCCACTGCAATATCAACATTGCTGTTATTTATAACATTGAGATTTTATGGGTATGGATCACTGCCTTTACCCAGTGGTTCTGATTAATAGACTCGGCTTGAATCTCTGTGCCAAGTCATGCTTGAAGTTACAGCCTCTGACCTCTTCCTCTTGTTGAAAATGTAATTTGCTGTGAGTTGGATAAATGTTTTTGCATATTGAGTTTTGTGGGCATAAATGGATGACCTGAAATTCCAGGAGGTTTTTTACCAATTAACTTTTTATCACTGGTACTAATATTGAATTTATTATGCTCAGTCCTAACATTTATCTGTCTAATTGTTGTTTTCACAGGTTTTGTTAGAGCAAACTAAAACATTGCAGCATACCTCACTGCTAGACATAACTTTTTGAATTCTCACATGAGGAATCCCCTGTGTCAGCTTCAGTTGACTTTTGTATGTCATAGAGATAGATTGCAAGTTACACTGTTCCAGGTAACACACCTGCCATACCTGTGCTTATGCTAGGCAAGCAGAACTGGTGTATTGAGCCACCTTTTAGAAAGCAATCATAGAAATGAACAAATGGAAGGCAAGCTTTGCAGATTCTGTTACAGCAGAAAAGAGGTATACAAAATATGTATGAATAGAAATCATTTAAGCATTTGGTGACAATGTCTCATTGTCTTTGGAGTAGTTAAGATCACGAATTTCTCAAATTATTCAGATATGTCAGTACTGTGTTGTACACAATCTACAACCTAGGATTATATGGCCAAAATTTGGTCGCAAATTATTTATTAATATTACTAATGCCATTTCCTTCTAGCTTATGATAGGGGAACAAAAGCATAATCCAATTTAGAATTCTGTTGTTTGTGACTTTAGGATCCCCCCCCAAAAAAAGTAATAAACATGTGTTATTACTTTAAGAGAAAAGTATTTTTAATTTACTTGAGTTGATAAGCATTTTTAAATGAAAATTCATATGTACTGCATTGCATTGCATATTATAAAATCCTGCCATTATTATTTTGAGATATAGCTCAATAATACTCCTTACTGTTTTTACCCAACAGTAACTCTCTCTCAAGTTAGGCTGAAAGAAATAGAAAGAGGGAGAGAGAGAGAGAGAGAGCCAACGTCACCTACCCAGCTTTCCTGCCTAAGACAGGACTAGGTCTCAAGATTTCCTGGTTTCTCTCCTGATACTTAACCACCAAATCAAAGTGGCTTTTAAAAAAAATTGTTATCAGATGAAAAATAACATTTTGAGTCAAATAATTCAGTTTTTTGTCTGTTTTTCTCTTTATTTAGATACTAGATAAAGAAGACAGTCATTTTCACCTTTTTTTCCTCCAGTTTTCATATTTCTTAAATTTTGAAATAAAATTGAAACAGAGGAAGGAAAGCAGTGCATTTTTTGAACAATAAAAGAAGCTACCATTAAAACCTGAAAGGTTAGTTTCATGATCTTTTAATATCAATGTTAAGTTGAGTTTTCGGAGAGGGGCGGCATATAAATCCAATAAATAAATAAATAAAATAAATAAATAAATAAGTAACTAATTTTGGAATAGATTTTTCTCTTCTGAAACTTTATAATAGCTGCTGTTAGTCAACACTTTTTCAGCAGCTGGAAATGACTTTAGGTGGCGTATTCAGAATATTTGCAAGGTCATGAACTGAAAACAGCGTTTATTCCACTTTTTAAAAATGCTACCATTTCATTCTGAGTTTGCCCATTCCTTTGGTAGGTTCTTCCAAATTTCTCCACTGTTGATTAAGCACATTTATATACAGCTTTAACTATTTCTCTTTAGCTCCATCTTGAAACATTTGGTACTGACATTTATATCTATTGTTTTTTCACAATTACCAACAGACTAGACTTAGAAAATGTTCCATTGGATATCTTAAACTCATTTAAACCACCCTGCTCTTCAGTGCATATTTAAAGTGATGGTCATAAAAGATCTTTGCATCATGTGATACATTAAATTTTGGTTTTGGAACAAAGAAGAAGGATGGGTTTTGCTACATTCTCAGACTGAAACACAGACTGAAATAAGCTTCAGTCAGGAACTTCTTTGTTTCCTTTTATTCCTTCTTATATTGAATGCATTTTAACACTTTCCCTGACAAAGCCTCAGTTTTTTTTAAAAAAAAACAGTGAATTATAGCTTATTCTGGAATCTTTTATAAATATTTAGTCATATACGCATTTTCTAGTACTTTGTTTTCTTCCTCTTCTGAAGACTCCTTCTGCTGAAAATACAATACAGTAATTTTGAATATCTGCCTATCAAAGCTCAGGATAATATGTTTTCTTTTCTATATTATTTCCCAGTTTCTTCCTTATAAATTTTACCCAAATTTTATTTTAAATAGCTCTACACCATTTCTGCCTGATGTAAATTCTTCATAATATTCGACTTCTGTGTGGCATAACATACAGGATGTATCTGGGAGATTGCTGTCAAATAATTTTCACACGATGGACCCTGATGATGGCATTAAAAATGGACAGCTATCAGAATTTTGTATTTTGAGAAATGATGCACTTAAAGAAAAGTGACCTGTGCAGTGATTTGCAGTTTTATTTCCCTTAACTTTATTAACTCTGCTTACATAAAGACAGTTGTGAAGCACAGAAATGGAGGTCACATGGCTGCAGGATAGTGCAATGGTTGTAAGCCACTTGCAAAGTGCCCAAATAGCAATGACATGACAGCAAGTTGTAGGTGGTTTTAAAGGATGGTTAAAAAGCTGATTTTCTGTTTAACTGTTGTAACTTTGAACAGTTGCTAAAGAAGACAAGTATTAAGCAAGGACTTCTGTTCTGCATACAAAGAACATTTATAGTGTGTTTGTGTGCGCCCACACATATGTGTGATTTCTTCCTTGGTATATAATGGGCAGCCAAAATTTTTACTGCCACACTGTGGGTGTGGCTTATTTTGTGGGTGTGGCTTAATGGGCATGTGACTAGGTGATAATTGCTTGCCAGCCATGTGACCAGGTGGGAGTGACTTGAACGATCATCATCGTTCAAGTGAACAGTTAAGTCCTCGACATACAACCTTCCCAGTGTTGCTTGATGGGGTGACAATTTGCTTCATGTTTCCCATGCTTTCCTTCCTGGGTCGCCCTCTCCCCGCCTCAGGCTGGGTAGCTAGGCAAACAGGTGCTGCCAGAAGTATAAATGCTGCCAGCACCACTTCCACCCATGCCTTCTGCTTGCACCTCAGGCGGGAGGTGGCCGTGTGAGGCTGGAGGGGAGCCGGGCAGGAGAGAGGGAAGCTTGTCCGAGGCCAGGAAGGAGGAAAGGTGAAAAAAGCAAGGACCGCAGGCTCAGCAGTAGCAGCAGGGGAAAAAAAGGAGAGCTGAGCCGAGACCAGTAATCCAGGAAGTGACAGCTGCCGATCAGCTGGAGCTGCGCATGTATCTTCATTTCTGCTGGTGGAATTGCATTCCACCCCATCCTGACTGCTGCCCACCCCTGGGTATACCATCTGTATCCATTAATGTAGAGGGCAACATATCAATATTATAAAATAATACATACATATATTTAATATTCAACAGTATCTATTTCTCCACTACACTAAAAAGGCCTTCATTTTGCATTTTGTTTTTATAGGATCTCTAAATTTTTGAGTAGACCTTGCTACTCAAGGTGACAACAACTAAAACTGTTCCTATCTAATTAAACTAATATAACAAAAATCCTATAATACTCATATGTTCAATGGCTTTGTATACAGCCACATCATCCAATGTCAAATGCAGATGCAAATAGGCAGCGGTGGGCTACAAGCCGGAATACTAAATTGCGTTTGCCGCTGTGGCTCGTAAATTCTTGTGGGACCAGCCTGATTTTGCTGCTGCACCTGTGAAGGAAACAAAATTGTGGATGGAGCCACAGGTGCGCCTGTGTTTCAGCATGCACGGAAGCAAAAAACCTCACCAAAACAGGGGTGTGCCTGTGGCTCCCTGCACAATTTTGCTTCCTCCATGGGTGCAGCAGCAAAATCACGCTGGTCCCGCAAGAACTTACAAGCCACGGAGGCGAGCACAGTTTAGCGTACCAGCTCGTAACCCACCGCTGCACATAGGATAACTGATTTTTTTAAAACTGATTTTTTAAACTGGTTTTTATCTGTTGCTTCTTCAACTATCAAAGCGATTCCTCAAAATTAAAAATTTTCAACTTTCATAGTTGAACCCTAATTTTTCCAGGCAGTTTTATGGCATTCCAAAAATTATCCTGTATTTGCAACTGCTGTGTTTTCTTGCATTCCATTTTTTCTAAAAACATTTACTATCATTTTAAAGTTCATTTCAGGTAATGCTTTAGAGAATTTGAAGCAGGTTGCCCTTGTATCTGAAACTGAACCTCTGTGAAAAAACATCTTCTTGTACACAAAATTTCTCAGAAGAAGCAGAACACAAGAGTGAGAGAGAAAGAGATAATCATACAGCAAATTTTTCTATTAAAATTATGAGCCTGTCAATCTTCTAGGTAAAAAAGTTTCCATTTCTGGTTTAATGCTGTGAGTTTGATATCTCAGGCTGTGGTAGAAAGTTAATTTGTTTCTTTTTTACTAGGACTTTTTAAGTTGCTAAATTATATTTCACTTAACCCCTGTATCCATAGTAACAACATTTTCCCATTGGCCCAGCAACCCTGCATGATGGAGTTGATTCATACAAGTCTGTATGCTGTTTTCTCATGGCATGCTCCTTTTCCAAAATTTTCATAATTCTGGGAAAGATACTGTATTTTGTATAACAACTCCCAGCATATTTTCCAAGAAATATGTAAACACTAGTGGTAATCAACCAAATTAAAATATAATGTGAACAGCTCAGAAGAGAAACCAAAAAAATTCACAGATTTGGGGCACATTTGGTTTGAAACCACAAGATTAATTGGAAGCTACTGTGTTTTAAAGGTATTGCCCTTTCATTTCTTCTCCTCCCATCTTATCCCCTGTTGCTTAATAGATTCTCTTACTATTTGAAAGAATCCACCACAATGATCAATTCTCAAACTAACAGTAGCATATTGAGTCACATGCTAGAAAACCTGGGGAGGGAAGTGAATTAGAATGGTCAGAACCCTGCCAGATCCCAAAACTAACTTGGAAATGAATAGAGCATGTGCAGAAGGTTTTGCCAATTCACTAAGCTCTTACTATCAAATGTAATATTTTGTTGTTCACAACAAATCTTTGTGTCACACCTGCCCAACTTGGTCCTTTAGTCGAGAAAGACCCTCAACTCCATTTATAGTGAAAGGTATACATTTTCCAGTCAACGAAGCAGTGGAAGTGATGTGCCGGTGCCTGGAGGCTGTTGGGGTCTGGATGGGTGTCAACAAACACAAACTCAACCAAGACAAGACGGAGTGGCTGTGGGTCCTTACAATTTTATGCATGGTATGTTTGTATGTATGACTGGTTTTTATATAATGAGTTTTTAACTGTTTTTTAGTATTGGATTTTGTTGTACTGTTTTACTGCTGTTGTTAGCCGCCCCAAGTCTGCGGAGAGGGGCGGCATACAAATCCAATAAATAATAATAATAATAATAATAATAATAATAATAATAATAATAATAATAATAGCCAAGTAGATTACAGTATAGCAAAATCAGAACTGAACTTGGTATGCCAAAATTTCCTAGTTAACTTTCCGCATCCAGTTCCTCTCTTTCCCTTATTGTCCAATTATATTTGAATAAATTGTTTTGGGAACCGTCTCTTCAATGGCAGACTGGTTGGTGAGCTGTTGCATTCTATTCTCAGGTTTTGACCTTGAGATGATATCTTTGGAAGGTACAATAAATCGGTAGCCTTCTCTCCTCCTGAACTAGTAAATGTGAAGCTCAAGCATATGATGGCAGCTATGACATTCTAAGAGCTGATAATTTATTATCTCTGTCAACTACAAGCCAAAAGAGTGAAGTCAATTGACAAAACGTGGTATCAAATGCACATTGAAGTAATAGTATTATGTCATAATATCACTCTAAAAGAATTTCCTATTTTACCTATAGATTGTTCCCTTTCATTTTAAATCATGACCTATTATATTCTTTAGCAAATCAAAAATATTAATCTGTACCTATTTCTTTTAAAGATTCATTTTAATATATTTATGTCATGCATACAGGACATATATGATATAGGAATTTTGATTTAAGAATCTGTTTCTCTGCCCTGTATTTTCTGCAATAAGTTTGTTTGTTGTTTGACTGTACATATCTGTGAAAATATTTGGTCTTTTTAGAAATTTAACATTTAAAATTCTATACAGAATTGTAAGATTATTCTGTAATAGACTTTGTAAAGCATATTTATTAAAATTACTTAGAAATGGTTGGCATTTTTGAGAGAAATGTCTGTATGTATGTGCAGAGCCAGTAAGAATAAAACCTCTTTAATATTAAATGATGTGAATTAATTTTTTATGAGGTAAAAGACACAACTTGGTTTGTGTTACTGCTTACAGGAAAACTGCTTGTGTTAATCTGCATTGAATTATCTAGAGGATAGTTGAAAGGGTGAAAAGAACAAAGCTGGGAAATGTTGCAGGCTTAACCATAATGGGAAACTGTAGAGTCCCTTTCCAGTACTGGCAGGACCGAATAGAGAATTTCCCTACCATTCAAGGAATTCTGATGGTTTTAAAGAAAATGTTCTATGGACCTTCTAAATCTTAAAAATGAAACAAAAGTCATGTTTGACTTCGAAGTTATTTGACTTCTTCTTCAAGGCTAGACTATTTGAAAGTATATAATTACCTAAGTAAAAGATATCACCTCATTAGACTTGAAATAACCATCCTGGATCCCAAATATAGGCCTAAGGGGAGGTAGTGGTTCAGAAGCCGGAAATGTTATACTAGCATGAAGGTGTTAATGTAATCCAATCACATGCAAAGGCATATTGAATGTAGACAATCTTCAATACCCCCTGCACTTAGCTCTCCTCTGCCTACCAGTTGCAAGACATCTGGTCCTCTGTCAAAGGCGCTCAGAGCAGCAGGTTAGTTTACATACCAGATGTAGGCAATTGGTAGGCTCGGCAGGGTTGTGTTAAGGTTACTGCAACTGCCCTAACTCCACATTTCCATGTACTTGTAGGTTTGTCCCCCAACAGCACTGTTATTTTAGCAGCTTTTATGTTAGGCTTGAGTTCTGAAAGTCAACACTGAGATTTCCTTTCCTTTCTTTTGATTAATTTTGACTTTGTAAGAGTGCCTCAAGAGAAGTAAGTGTCCAAATATGTACTATAAGGACTATTGTTAAACATTCCAAATTCACTGCAATATATATTTGAATGGAAACAATTCTGGCTGAACTCAGGGCATCTGATTACCTTTGATGTATGCCCGTTCTGAAGAAAGTTGATTAGTATAATTATTCTCAGGTCCTGGCATTTAAAAACAACAACTGTATTTTAAATCATTTTAGAAACAATATTAAAAATCAATTGTTTTTCAAGCTCTTATAATAAGGTTCCCTCATGTTATATTATATTTCTTTAAATATATTATTATGTATAGTTAACCAGAAAATAGGTTCATTGCCATTGTTTGTTACCTATCCTTGATTGGGTTTCATTGTAGAGTGACACATTGACTAATAGTATCTTCATTAAAACAAACATAAATTGATTGAAAACTTTTATTTGGGTAAATAAAAGTCAGTTTAAGTTAGAACAAGAAGCTTATTGTATGAAAAAATAAATATTTTAAAGGATGGAAAAACAAGAAAGTCCAGTTGCCTTTTTACAAACACCTTTATGAAACTTTATATGGGTATAAGTAAAACCTCTTGGCTTTTTCAATGCTCTTTTAAGTATCACATCCATATACAAGTGATGAGTCCTTTAAACATCTATCAAATTTTCTCCATTAATCATTTGACCATACCTCAAATGTGGTTTAAATGGATGCAGATGTGGTCAAATAGAGATTGTTATATTTAGCTATATTATAACTATTGTTAAAGTCTATGTAATTTATAACCAAGGAATTTTTTGCTGTTCTCATCAGTACTGCAGCTATGCTCAAATAAGTAGCTCATCAGAAGCTTTTTTGTTTGACATGTTTTTAATAAATAATGTCCCCTCCATTTTAATACCAATTCTTTTAAAAGAAGCACCACGCTAGTGAACTTCAGATCTGCTTTCTAATACTCAAATTAGAAAGCAGATCTGAAGGCACAAATAAGTCGGGTAGTGGTAAATGTTTGGTTCAAATCTTGTAATTCTTTAACTGTGAACCCATCATCACTGGGACCTATCCAACAAAATGCAATTCAGTGGTGGAAAAAGGGTAAGTTCCTACACAAAGGCAAGAAAAAACAAATGCACAGGTATAGAATAAGTGATACCTGGCTCAACAATAGGCATCCTAGTAGATCACCACGAATCTGCTGTATAAATCCGCAGCAAAAAAGCTAATGGAAAAGAAGTAACAGATTGATGAACATTAAGGAGATATCCAACCTAGAACTAAAAGCAGTTTTCTTGACAGTAAGAACAATTAATCAGTGGAATGGCTTATCTATAAGAGGTGTGGGTGCTTCATCACTGGAAGTTTTCAAGAAGACTTTTGTCCAAAATGGTGTAGTCTTCTGCTTGAAAAGGGAGTTGGACTAGAAGACCTCCAAGGCCAATTTCAACACTATTATACTATGTTCTATATTCTAAGTAGCTAATTATGTCAAAAAGTCTTACTTATAGTATGGTATGGTTGTGATACAAAGATTGAAAGAATGTTAAGTAGTTCCTGGAGAAAATAGGGTTCTGTATTGCCCAAATAGTAAATTTTCTCCATATTAACACAAATAGTATGCTTTAGATTAGGCTAGTATTTGAATGTACAGTATTATGTTTAGGATCATGGTTATTATCAATACTTATTTTTCCTTAAAATTTCTAATAAATCATATCCTTAAGTGTCTGCACATTAGAAGTGGACAACATGTTTTTTGAGAGAAAAGAACATGCATGAATAGGTGCTTATTTTTCAATTTCTCTTTTGCTCAGGTGGAAAGAGCCCAGTTAATAATTTAAAACTTGGTAAGCAGGTAATTGGTCTATAGTTGCCTAACAATGCATTCTTCATTATTAGTTAGGTTAATCAGAGATTAACAAATCTTGAATTTTACTTCTTTTGAGTATGCTATTAAAGTTAGCAATTCTTAGTAATGAGTGGCCTGATCTTCCATTGTATTAATGTACTGTTTGCCTTTTTTCCTGCTTTGAATCTTTGAATCTTGCTGGTCTTGATCTTAGGTATTTAGTTACATCTGCAACCAGGCTAGTTGGTTTGTTTCTTGCAATGAGCGGGTGCGTATATTTGACATTCCACTATTGGCAACTTTTAATACTGTGCTAAATGTTACGTTGTGACAAACTTCAAAGCAATTATGCTGTTTTGTAAAGAATAACTGATGCTCAGTATTTCTTTGTTTCAATTATTATTTTGTTTAGTTAGACAGCTTTGTTCTCACATTGCTTCTGTGAACACCCTATGTTTATCGACTATTCTGTTATATTATTTTTGATTCCAGATGTTGGTCTTTCCATAACTAGTGCATTATTTCCATTATTTGCATTATTTCCAGATATGCCCTTGAAAACCAGTGGCTCCTGTCCAATAGTAGTCTAGAAATTCTAGGACTCGTGTATATTTCCAGGATATTGATTGATCTTCTGGTTTTGGAGGATCAGAGAGTCACTGCTGATTTTCTGAATCAAAGCTAGAATTTATGAAGTGACTATGATTAAACCAATCTTGCTGTAAAGGGGAAGTTATTTCAGAACATTTCCTTTCTTAAAAAGCTAGGCTGGAGAGATCTCTTACAGAGATCATATTCTTACTCTGTTTTTGTTTAGCCATCATTTGCTGTCAAAGGTGTTCGTGCTATGAGTTGTGGCACTCCAGTAAACTATCTCCTCTGGAGCATTTTTAGCAGCACTGCTTTGAAGATTTGGCCTTTAGCCTAAAAAGGTCAAAACACATTTGGGAGCTTATATTATTTGTCACCAGGGACAGTCAAGGGTAAACCTAGAAGCAGATTTTCCTTCAGGATCCACATGCTTAAAATTAAAATAGCCTGACTAGTATTTGTGGAAAGAGAAAAATGGTCCGAATTTTCACATGGATCTTCATGCCAATCTAATATACAGAAATATGATGATATTGAAGATTTTACAATTCAGGAGTAATATAGGACGCATGCATTAAATAGATACAGAAGCATTTTGGCACAATATCAAGGCATACTACCGCATTACACAGCTGTCTCTAGATGCAGCTGACCTAGTGAAAGTCACCTTACTGATTATTCAAACTGTGCAGTTACTTTGTTTGAAATAGCAGTTGAAAAAGATCTTGCAAAGACACCACATCTATGTAGAGCTAAGAGAAGTCACCTAAAAATAGAATCCAGCACAACCGAGATATTTAGATATAAGGTTTATTCTGCCAGACATGGTGTAGGCTCTGCTCTCTATTACTAATGTTTGCCAATATAGTAATAACTAAATTGGTGTCTATGTATGGAATGCTGGGCAAAGGAACTATTGCTAAATTTGTGATATGAGTTGATAGCAAGGGAGAATCACACCTCTTAATCTGCTGAAAGTTTGATCACACTCTCATGGTGACAATTATACAAATATATTTTGGGAAGGCATATGAGGTACAAATGTTCAGCAGTAACGAAAACAGAGGGAATAGATCTGAGTCATTAAAATTAATATCAGGTTAGTATGAGTATTACATATGTCAGGTTTGAAATTTTGTGTTATGTTGATTAAGAAGGTATAGCAGAAGATGAAAGTTGAGGGGTCTGGAAATGGGATTGATCCCAAATAAATAGAGCTGTTTATCTAGGCTGAATGCTTTGATTCAGTGGCATATTAAAGCAAGGAGAGAGAAATCAGAACAGTTGGGATGTGTTTATTAATGTATTGTTTTAATTTGCAAACTCTCCGAGTTGATTTCTTGGATAAGAAATATGAGTGATTTTTTTTTCTCTCCTCTCACTGTTTAATTTTCAGAAAGAATGTGTTACACTGTTACTGCTGCTTTCAAGACTTCATTTGGAGTGTGCATTTTCCCCCCTCAAATAAATATTCTTCCCATGGTGGCTTGGCAAATTCTCATGTTTTTAAATAATGTGGCCCTGTACTGTATCATAGATATTAATGATGTGATGGATCCTTTTAAGAAGTCCTCTTGTTTTTTCTCTTCTGCATGCTATTTTTTCAAAGTGTCCCATATCCTTCTCCTTCATAAAGGTCCAGTTGGTATTATCTTCTCTCTAATCTCATTTAGGTGAGAAACTATAGCAGAGGTCTTCAAACTTGGCAACTTTAAGACTCCAAGAATTCTCCAGCTCTACAAGTCTTCAAGTTGCCAAGTTTGGGGATCCTTGAACTGTAGGTATTCAGGAAGAGCCTAATAGGATACTTGCAGGGTTATCAACTGAAGCTGACCCCAAGAAGGTATTATAAATTGGTCATTCTTCTAATCAGGAAAAGTCAGGAGCTGCACTGGCAGGCTAAAAAAATCAAGCTGGTGACCTTTTTTAACCCCTATCCCATCCTGTGGATGCTCTTGGGAAAAGGATATGCCCCCTGTGCTACACAATATTTCATTACACTGCTAAAGAAAGTATACAGCTTCAGATATTCTAACATGCTGAACACAAATGATATTATTTATCTGTAAAATCCTACGTGTATTCATAAAGACATTTTACTTTTCCCTACCTACTATCAGTATAGGATTGACATTCAATTGATATGAATTGGCTTTCAGCATCAACTTGATTTAGACTCATTCTTGGTCATGACCAACATTTCAGTAAGTTTCTGTAACCTAGAATACAAATAATTATGCTTAACTTCTATCAAATTCTGTAACTGGATATATGTGTGCCTGAAAGGACCAATATTCATATTCCTTACCAGTGTAATTTTATCAGATAACTAGATCAAAGTGCAGAATGCAATTTTACCAACAATTTTTGAATGTGGTTGTTATTTTCAGAACTAGATTTTCCTCGCTTCAAAAATAAAATATGGTTAATGATGATCTGGAAGTGATTAACTTTTGAAAAGAACAGTTTAAAGTATTTGATCTCCTTTCGATGAAGTGTGAACACTAGACCTTTTTCCCAGGGGTGTAATTGAGATTTGCACTTTTTTTTTAAGGAGGAGGAAAATGGGAAAATGGATGACTGAAATGGTATTTTAGATTCAATTACTGCTTAGAAGAAAATATCTTTAATGGCCAAGCTGCTGTTTCACTCCAAATTTGCTGAAATTGCTACTGACTAAAGTTCAGGCATAGTTAAACATTTACTGCAATTTTAATCATTAGTCCTAGGTTTTTCTATCAATAAAAAAAGCAAATCAAACAACTGTTTTAATTTTCAAAATTTGAAGTAGCACAATATATAACTGTTTACAGTTCTTATTAAGAACTAAACAGAAATGTAGATCACTAAATGTTTTACTGGTCCATCAACCTTTGTAATATAACATATTTACGTTCCCTATGCTTCATCAAGTCTTGTTCCTGATAAAGTATATCCATCAGAGAATACATGACTATTTTAATGCTTATCCTGAGTCTAAAACTCTGCTAAAATTAATCCAGATATCTTCATGCTTCAAAGCATTTGGAGTTAAACTGTCACCTCTTGTCAAATATGTTGCACAAGTAGGGCATATTAATATAACATCAAGTTGGTATCAACTTTGGGTGACAATTTTCTCTGCAGCAGCACCCTTTGGAATGAGGTTGCCCCAGGAACAATATGGAAAACAATATTTCTCACTTTGTTATTATTTAGAATTATGAAGACCCCACTCTTCAGCTATGTCCTCAGTAACTGTGAAGACCCTATTCTTTTCCTGGGTCTTATGCAAAGGAAACCCCTCACTTCAATGCATTTGCTTTCTTCTTTCTTTACCTTTTATGTTTTATTTTATATTATATTTCTAATTTTTTAATTTTTTTAATTTTTTAATTTTATTATTTTTGTTGTGAGCTACCCAGAATCATTGTCAGTCAACAGCATATTAGTTTTATAAATTAATATTACTTATTATTTTCTTCCCAAGATTATTTGTTCCCAATCTGGTCTGTCAAATCTTCCAATGGTGCATTGTTGCAATGATGTTGATGTAATTCACCTTGCTAAAATCATTCACAATACATTTCTTCCATCTTTTCCAACATTACAGAGTTCTTCATAAAGCGATATTTTCACGCAATGTGTCCAAATATGATCATTTGACTCTCATGTAAGAATTGTATTTATTCTCTGAGACATTTGGGTGGGTTCTTTGGGGGTTATTCAATGGCATTCTCAGTAGCCTTCTGCAATATCAACATTCAAAGTATCTCTGATGGTCCATCTTTCTACCTATACTTCATACATACAAACAGTTGAAAAGGGATTAACTTTACCATTTAAACCTAATTCTTCCTGAGATTTTCCTTCTATGGAATATGAGAAGAGGGAATGCCACATGCTGCCTGGTTCCAAATCATTTAGCACTTCAAAGGTTAATATGAAACTTTAAAACTGAACTTAGTGTAAGATGGCAAAATGCTGATGTTACATAATCATAATAGCCAGTCCCAATTAATACATTTGCTACCCTATTCGGGGTCAATTAATGTCTTTGGATTAAAAGCTGAAGAAGAATAAAAGGATTGTTAATCATAGTAAGGAAAACTAGATAAGTAACCATACTTAATAATATCTATCCATACATACGATCCATAAATTAAAATAACTATCCATTTATATAATTACAAATCAGGGCTATGTAATACTTTGGATGTGATTTGGAAGAGATTCTTGGGACTAGGCAATTTGCTTTATTAAAGTAACCATTTTCCAGGTTTATGCAACTGCTGCAGAAAACTTTCCTCTGCAAAGCATTGAACAGGTCTATTACAAATAACTTACACCGTGTTGTGATTCAGCCTGAGGCTCCTCAGGGACCGGCTGGATCTCTGCCGGATCCATGCCCAGAGGAGGAGGACAGTGAACAGGAGGGGGAGGACCAGGCAGACGGGGGAGAGGAACGTCAGGAAGAGGAGGAGGGAGAGCAGCCTGAGACCTCCGGAGGGGGGCTCTCCCCAGCTAGTAGCCTGGATTCATTGGATGAAGACTCACAGGCTATAATAGACATGAGGCAGCGACGTGCAGCTCAAAGACGGGGCCAATTAGAAAGGTATTTCCATCCCTGAATTGGCAACAGCTGGGTTTGGGTATGGTTCTCCTCAGCAGGGTTGAAAAGGCAGGCCCGCCCTTACAGTCTTGTGGAGAGTTATCAACTGGGAGTCCTGTGACCTTGCTTCGATTCTCGGCGTCTCTGATCTTGGCTTGTGGCCTAGAAGTCTGGAAGACTTGGGGGAGGCGTGGGTTTTATTATCTCCAGCGTTGTTTTTGCCAGCAAGAATCCTGTTTTATTGCCTGGCCTTCGTGAAACCTCTGTGAAGCTTCATAGTGTTCCTGTCTGTAAGAACAGTTTTTGTTACCTGTGTTTGCTTTGAATTATATAAACTGCCTTTGCTTTTTACCAGTGTGTCTGGATACTATTTTTGGTTGGTGTTGGCGTCTGGGGGGACCCAGACAGAACACACCGTAACTGACTATTGATATAGATAATTTCACAGGTATTCCATCCAATAATAGGACACCTCATTTCTGTGACTAGGAGCCTCACTGGGCCACTGCCCCACATGTTCTGGCACAAGTGAAATTGTTCATCTTTTATCTAGGAGAGCTAGTTAGGTATAGTAGTTAAGGCAGTGGGTTAAAAACTAGGAAACTGGAAGTTCCAATCTTACCTCCAGTGGGTGACTTTGGGCCAGCCATTCTCTCAGGAAACAGGCAATGGGAAGCCCCTTCCAAAATCTTGCTAAAAAAACTGCAGGAACTTTCCAAGGAGTCAAGACTGACTCAAAAGCATACAGAACAAAAAAGAATTAGTTCCCACTCGGTCAATCTGCATAGTTTCACTGAAGACAATAGAATTGTTCCTACTGGGCCTGGATTTAGTTCACAGTAGGATTTGGTGTAAAGCATATTATGCTACATGAAAGGGCATAAAACTTAATTGCAATCTCTGCTCACACAAATTAATGTTTCACTTCTCAGTGAATTTATCACAGAACTTTAACTATTAAAAGAATAGCAGAAAAAGCAACTCTGAAACCCGCTTAAAGGATCTCCCCACCCTCACTCCACTGCCCCACATTGGCTGAAAGACACATGCAGTTCTTTTTTATTCTTCCATGTATTATTATTATTTATTTCATGTATTATTTGTTTTCTGTGCTTCCCCTAAAACATTTTCTACTCCAAATCTGCAACAAGCCACATCTATCATCTTTAACCCTGTTGTTTGATGTTTTCTTTATATATATATTTATATTTTAAAATATGAGACATTTTGGAGGTAAGAAATACTAATATGTTTATATATTAAGAAGTTGTTTTGCTGTTATGGTATAACAAGCTCAAGATAGAGCAGATTTATGCTCAGTTTCAGGCACCTTCAACTTAGGCTGAGGAAAACCTCCGTCTAAAATCCTGAAGAATCACAGCCAATTGGTGTAGATTAACGAAGGGTAAAGTGTCACCTTTCAGATGTTGAATTACAACTTTCATCACTCTTAATTAGCCTGAGTAATGGTGAGGGATGGGTGGAAGTTGTAGTCCAGCAATGTCTGGAGGGTCATATTGCCAAACATAGATGGAACAATAGTTTCTATGTTCCTGTTGTGAGTTGTTTTACAAGCTTTGCATTTGCAGTCACATAGAGATGAGAGGAAAAGCCCAATGAATGTTGTGTTGACATCTGCTTCATAATTTCTTTAGGCTACTTTTTATTTCCTGCAAGATGTTTTCTGTGTCCTGTTTCAGTAACAACCACTGATTATTATGCACCATGTAAACCTACTGAAAGCATCACCCCAATAACTAGGATTGGCTTTATCTTACTCCACTGAGTCACCAAAGCTGATGGAAAATCATATCTTCCTATTGATGCGGGAGCTGTAGAACTTTCCAAAATTGCATTTATAATTTGTAAAAAATAGGAATTTCCATCAGTCAGAATAAGTCTAATATATACTGCTGAAAAAAATAAAGGGAACACTCAAATAACACATCCTAGATCTGAATGAATGAAATATTCTCATTGAATACTTTGTTCTGTACAAAGTTGAATGTGCATAACAGCATGTGAAATTGATTGTTAATCAGTGTTGTTTCCTAAGTGGACAGTTTGATTTGTTGTGTTGTTTAAGTGTTCCCTTTATTTTTTTCAGCAGTGTATATAGTTTGGCAACATATGGCCCTAGGCCAACATGTAGAGAAAGCAAGTCAATGAAACAAAAGGTACTTTATTCAGGTATATAAAAAGTCAAAGATTCCAGACTCCTTATATTTCAATATATTAATATATATCCCATCAGTGAAAAGACAATTCCAGAAGTTTGGTGGTTTTCTTGCAGATATTTCAATATCAAATTGAGTATATTTTCTTCAAGAAAACCACCAAATTCCAAAAGCACCAAAGAGCACCCACACAGTTCAACCCTAAAGTACTTCTCCCCTATCAATAATTCCAGAAGCATTTCTGGAACTCCTTCCTCAATACCAAGCTTATTATTTGTTCTTTTCTTTCAATTATCATGCTTACTGTGGAGCCAAAACAAACTTCTTTTGAAGTGTACATTAAAGCTTCTTGAAGACTACATGTTGCTTTTGATTTTCTTTCTAGATTCTTGAACTTATGTAATGAATTATAAAATGGAATCATAGAATGGAAAGACATATGTAGATTAAATTTCTGTAGGAAAAAAGGCAAACCAGTAAATATTAAAGAAAATAAAGTTCAAATAGTTTACCCTATGTTACATAATGCAATATATGTCATATATCTAATATATATCATAATGTATGGTGTATTAACCACCCTGAGTCTACGGAGAGGGGCGGCATACAAATCCAATAAATAACAAATAATAATAATTACATATTACATGAGCTGTGATGGTACAGTGGTTGGAATGCAATATTGCAGTATCACTACTCACTGCTAGGAGTTCAATTCTGACTGGCTCAAGGTTGACTCAGCCTTCCATCCTACCAAGTTGGGTAAAATGATGGTCCAGATTGTTGGGGAAAATATGATGACTCTGTAAACTGCTTAGAGAGGGCTGTAAGGCACTGTGAAGCAGTATATAAGTCAAAATGCTATTGTTGCATAACTTGTGAATTATACAGAGTTCAAACCAGCGGTGGGTTGCTCCCAGTTCGGCCCAGTTCTATGAACCATTAGTGATGGTGGTGGGACACACTGCCCATCTGCCCAGGACACTTCTGCGCATGTGAACGCATGCGCAAACTGGTAGTAATGGGTTTTAGAACCCACTACTGGATCAAATAACAACTGCTTTAAACACTGAAACAATCTACATAGTCATGTATCCCTAATAAGAGATTTTTCTTGATTGTCCAATACATTGAATATCCTCCAAAATGATATTCAAATCTGTCTCTAAAAGCTTTTACACAAAGCACCTTGTATGATCAATCTCATATAAGGTGGGCTTTTGTCATTACTGGAAACACTATTAACAAAAGCATGTTTAATTCATATGTAGTGGAAATACCCTCTGCAGGGAAAAAAAATCTGGCCATATGTTTTTCATTTGACATCAGATACAACAACTAATCAATTTACATCTACAATTAGCTTTGTTTTCAGTATGTCCAGACAGTCAAAAAGCAACCATTATGATTTTTTAAAAAGTCTCTTGTGCTGATGGCAGCAAAAACAGATTTACCACAGAACTGGAAAACATCCTCACGTTATATTGTTGAACATTGGATTGGAAGGATCTGAAAAATAGCATTGGCTGAAAAATTAATATTTGATAGTAGATTGATAGTAGAATAACTGAGAATAAAAAGATATAGAAACATCAGCATTCATTGTCTATATACTACAAAAAATATCATTGTATTCAACTCTATGAAATGTTGCACCACAGGGCAACAATTTTTGAAAAAAGGTACCTAAGATTGGTGAAGTTACAGAACATGTCCAAAATCTGGGATCCATGACTCCTGAGGGAATGGAATTTGAGAAATTGTGGTTGCTTCGATGCTATTGACTGCTGCTATGCTGCTGGGTTGCTGCTGTGTGGTGACTGACAATTAATATGATATTCATTTTCAACATTCTGGAAAGCTTTAGATCTCTTGCTCCATCACCCATCCAGTAGCAAGGAATTGACTCATTGTGTGACTCTTAGAGAAGCAGTGACTTTAAAACATGACGAAAGACCTTTTATTGCTTTGTATTCTCTTTCTGTGGTATGCAAACATACCTTCAATCATTGTTCAGGTACTCAATGCACACACACACACACACACACACACACACACATATATATACAGTGAAGGGCTATCAACATTTTTCCTACCACACTGTGGGCGTGGCTTATGCAGAACGCCCTGCCTACCCAAATGACCAAAGGTAAGCCAATTAGCCTAACAGGTGCAAGCACCCCCTAACCGCACATCCATCTCCCCAGTGTGGAATGGGCGAAAAAACGGCCCGGCTAAAAGGCAAACCCGCAAAAAATTCCCATTCGGCCCCCCTAGGGGAGACCCACAATAGCACACTGCAAAATAGGGAGGGCGGGTGGGTGTCTGCTCAGGTGCAATGGTCCGGGTGAAAAGGCTGAGCCTGGGCCTGCGCGCCCTTAAATGGGGCCAGCAAGCCCCGCCCGGACCTATTGGCAGTCAGGCCACGTTGGCCTGACTCTCGGCCGAAGTCTCGCCTTGCGAGACTTCGACCGAGACCCAAGATGGCGGCCACCAGGGGTCCGGTGTCTGCCCGGCCCTTCCGCAAATGCCGCCGGCGGGTAAGTCCGCCGGCGCTATTGCAGAAGAGACGGAGTAACGACACGGACAAAAGGAGCTGGATTTAAACTGGGTCATTTTTATTAATAATAAATTAGCATAATTTATTTAATTAAATTAGCATAAATTAACATACTCAACTATGACCCAAACAATGGACCTGCAGGGTCAAACAAATGCTTCCGGGGCGGAAAATGACGTCAGATAAACTTCCTGGGCAACTTATGGGCGTAGCTCGATGCTAGTCCAGGTGAGGGACCCCTCCCTCACCTGAGACCATGCCATGCACTTGCATGAGGGGGGTCCAGCCGGCTAACCTCTAACAGGGGACTTAAAGGTGCGGGACCCAAAGACAGGTTCCCCCCAAATGCTCAGGTCGCTTCCACCACAAGCTTGGAGATAACCTGTCAATCATCCCCAAAGATGCCCAAGGGAGAACGCGCAGTTGCTAAACCACCACCCAGTTTTCTGCCCCTAACCTGCCACGGAGCGGGAGTCAGATCTCTATCTTGGCCCCCCGACTCCCCCCTCTAGCTGCGCCAGCTCACTCAGAGACCGGTGCAGGTCCTGTAAGAAAATGGCGTTCCGCTGTTCTGACAGGTGAACGCCGTCGGCCCGGTAAAGCCGATCTACAGTGATGAGGGGATGGGCCACTACAACCCCACCTAATTCCCTGACTATTCTGCCCAGGGCCTTATTTACTCTACGCCTGACCCGGTGAATGGCCCTAAGGGAAATGGCATCCCTCCACACGATCCTCGGGAGGATCTCTGACCACACCACTTGCGTGTTGGGCCACACCGAGCGAAGCCGCCGCAGGTCTTCGCTCGCCTGGATGATCAATGGTAGACCCCCAAGCAGGCACAGGTCATTGCCACCGAGGTGAGATCATCCAAGGACATGGGGTGAGGTATCATCAATATGCCGATGATACCCAGCTTTACATCTCCACCCCATGCCCAGTCAACGAAGCGGTGGAAGTGATGTGCCGGTGCCTGGAGGCTGTTGGGGCCTGGATGGGTGTCAACAGACTCAAACTCAACCCGGATAAGACGGAGTGGCTGTGGGTTCTGCCTCCCAAGGACAATCCCATCTGTCCGTCCATTACCCTGGGGGGGGAATTACTGACCCCCTCAGAGAGGTCCGCAACTTGGGCGTCCTCCTCGATCCACAGCTCACATTAGAAAACCATCTCTCAGCTGTGGCGAGGGGGGCGTTTGCCCAGGTTCGCCTGGTGCACCAGTTGCGGCCCTATCTGGACCGGGACTCATTGCTCACAGTCACTCATGCCCTCATCACTTCGAGGTTCGACTACTGTAATGCTCTCTACATGGGGCTACCTTTGAAAAGTGTTCAGAAACTTCAGATCGTGCAGAATGCAGCTGCGAGAGCAGTCATGGGCTTACCCAGGTATGCCCATGTTACTCCAACACTCTGCAGTCTGCATTGGCTGCCGATCAGTTTCCGGTCACAATTCAAAGTGTTGGTTATGACCTTTAAAGCCCTTCATGGCATCGGACCAGAATATCTCCGAGACCGCCTTCTGCCGCACGAATCCCAGCGACCAATTAGGTCCCACAGAGTGGGCCTCCTCCGGGTCCCGTCAACTAAACAATGTCGGTTGGCGGGCCCCAGGGGGAGAGCCTTCTCTGTGGCGGCACCGACTCTCTGGAACCAACTCCCCCCGGAGATCAGAACTGCCCCTACTCTTCCTGCCTTCCGTAAACTCCTCAAAACCCACCTTTGCCGTCAGGCATGGGGGAACTAAACATCTCCCCCTGGGCACATTTAATTTAATTTATACATGGTATGCCTGTGTGTGTGTCTGTTAGTATATGGGGTTTTTTAAATCTTTAAATATTTTAATTAATTGAATTATTTATGATTTGTTTTACACTTGTTGTGAGCCGCCCCGAGTCTTCGGAGAGGGGCGGCATACAAATCCAAATAATAAATAAATAAATAAATAAATAAATAAATAAATAAATAAGACCAGCCATCTGGGCGCAGCAATGGGATGCCGCCCTCCCAGTCCAACCTAGGCGCGACCCTGGGAAGCCGCCCGCCCAGTACCGCTGGGTGCAGCCGTGGGATGCTGCCCCCCCAGCAATGCCGGCAGGAGTCCCTCCCACCACATACCTCTTCGGCCCATCCAAACGACCTTGACCCACCGTCCCAATGACAACTGGGTCCCGATGGCGCTTCTGGCTGCTGAGCGGCCAGCCCAAAATATCATGCTGTGGCCGCACAGCAGCGCCGTCGGTTTCGTATTGGCGTGGGGACCTGAAAGAGGACACACAGAGAGGTTACCTAGCCTAAGCCCTGCCTAGAATCCTCAGCGGGCCTAACATAACCCAAATATGCCGCTGACCACCAGCGGCCGATCTCCCGAATCCGCTGGGCCGGGAAACCAGAAAGTGCTGCGCTAGTGGCGCCGCCGATACGGAATGAATGTGTTCCATAGCCGGCGGGAGCCATTGCCCTGGACACTAACACCCAAAATTGATAACGGGTCAGAGGGGTACCGTCCAGATGCTTAAAAAGGTACCCTTGCCCTGACCCACATAAACTACAATAATGCTGCAAGGCGGCCACCGGACACACAGACTGGTCGGCGGCTGCACTGAGCTCAATACAAACCCCTCTGTGCAGCTGATCTGTCTTAGAATGCCTTACTACAAGGGATACCCCCCCCCCCCCGCCTGAAGGCTAGATCAGCATACTGGAAGGCTCGGAGCGACGTGTCAGCTTGAGAGGAGGCCATGGCCTCACTGACCCTGAGGGCCCCAAAAAACATGACACAAGTCACTGCCCTAAAAAGACGGGCCTCGTACAAGGAGGCACACAGACTGTCTAAAGCCTGATTTATCAGGGACAGCTGCTGAACCGTCAGGGCCTGATGAGTGTCACAAGGGGCTCCCAGTCGCTCCCTCACCCAGCCTTCCAGCATCTTCTGAATGCGGAAGTCACCAGAAAAATCTCTAAACCCCCCCGCCTTAGACAAAAAGGCGAGGCCGGCTAACCTGGACCTAATAGTCCTAAATGAAAGGCCACGCTGCCTAAGCTGGACACAAAATTCTGCCAGGTGCTCAACTGGGGCAGGCCAACTACGGGGGTAACCCCTATCCTGCCTGAAATCCCCAAACTCCTTACCTGCACGCTGGTAAGCCCGCAGGGTGCCCGGTGCTACCGAGAGGGCGATAGCCCTGGAGGCCTCATCTCTGTACCGCTCGGGAGCCTGCCCAGGCTCCAAAGGTGGTCTGGGAATGCCTCTGGCGACTCTCGTGCCCACGGGGCCAGGGTCCGAAACCTGGACAACTGACCACGGGACAAGGCATCAGCAACCCCGTTATCTAACCCGGGGACATGCCTAGCCAAAAACAACGTGTTTAGGGACAAGGACCTGTGCACAAAATGGCGGACAAGCCGCATGACCCTGTCACTCTTAGAGGACAGGGCGTTCACAACATGGACAACCGCTAGGTTGTCACACCAAAAATGCACAATCTTGTCCCTAAACTGCTCACCCCAAAGCTCTAGGGCCACTATCAAGGGGAAGAGCTCCAAAAAAGTCAAATCCTTAACCAATGAAGAGGCACTCCATTCCGGAGGCCAAACCGACCAGCACCACTGGTCACCTAACACTACCCCAAAACCACAAGTCCCCGCAGCATCGGAGCAGAGCTGCAACTCAGCTTCCAAAAGAAGCTCGTGCCTCCAAAAAGACAGCCCATTAAATTGGTCTAAAAACTCCCGCCACACGCAGAGGTCAGCCCTGACCCCTGCACATAAGCGGGTACGATAATGGGGCAAACGAAGCCCCTTCATCGCAGTATATAATCTCCTAGAAAAGGCCCTGCCCGGCACCACAACCTGGCAGGCAAAATTAAGTATCCCAGCTAGTTCCTGGAGCTGCTGGGATACCTTCCTGCAGCCCAGAACTGTATCAAGCTTATCCCTGATTTTAGTCAATTTATCCAGGGGCAATCTAGAAGATTGCTCTTCTGAGTCCAATTCAATACCGAGGAAGGTAATCTTGGTGGCGGGGTCTTCGGTCTTCTCAGAGGCAAAAGGCACCCCCAACTGAGCGCAAAGGGCTCTGAAGTCCCGCATTAGAGCAAAGCATTGCTCCGAACACGCAGGCCCCGCCACCAAGAAATCATCAAGGTAGTGAACGACCGAACCCAGACCACTGCGCCTCCTGAGCGCCCACTCCAAAAAGGTGCTAAAGCTCTCAAAAAGAGAGCATGAGACAGAGCAACCCATGGGTAAAGCTCTGACCACATAAAAACCACCTTCGAAATGGAAGCCCAACAGCTCGAAGTCGTCTGGGTGTATGGGGAGGAGCCGGAATGCTGACTTAATGTCGCATTTACCCATAAGGGCTCCAACCCCACACTTCCTAACCATGGCCACGGCCGCATCAAAGGATGTGTACCGGACTGAACAAAGTTCGTCAGGAATGAAATCATTCACTGACTCCCCTTTAGGAAAAGACAAGTGGTGAATCAACCTAAATTCACCACTCGCCTTTTTGGGACCACCCCCAATGGGGATACTCTAAGATTCGGGAAGGCCGGCTCCGGGAAAGGCCCGAGGACCCTGCCCTCGGCCACCTCCCTCCGAATCTTTTCCCTAACAATGTCTTCATGTCCCACAACCGATCTAAGGTTGTCGGACATGAAGGCTTGCCTAACCCCCACTTAAGGGATCCTGAATCCCTTGGAGAAACCTAGCAAGAGAGCAGCCGCTCTCGAGCGAGGGTGGTAGTCAATCAACCAACCCTCAAGTGCTTTTAAATTAATTGGGCTGGGCCCCTTTTCCCCCAGTAGGTGGGGGAGGTTTTGCTGGACCCCCACCCTTCTTTTCCGCCCCCTTCTTGGGGTGGGGGCACACGGAAGAGGCATGGGTCCCCCCACAATTCCCGCATGCATGTTTATACTTGCAAAAGGGACGAAAACACGCCCCCTTTGCAGCAAACTCATGACACGCAAGGGAGGCTCCCCTCCCCGCTCCCCCCGTAGCCGCCTTGGCTGGTGTGGAAGCCGCGGGCTCCTCCTCCATAAAATGACCGCTATCGGTCCTGTCGCACCCTTCCTTGCCGGACATATACGTGGCCTGGAACCATAGGTCCGGCACCACCATATCCCAGGGGAAGGAGGGGTCATGAGCTATCCGCATCCTAAAACCTTTGTCGTAATGACGCCAGATAGTACCTTTATACTCAAAATGAGCCCTAGCAATTAGGTCAATATATTTGAGCATGGAAGCGGCCCTAGCCGGCTGCCTTTGAATCACAACTGATGCGTAAGTCAGGAAAGCGTACAGCCATGAGCTGAAACACTTGGTGACTTTGGTCTTTTTAGGCTTTTCCCCGGGCACTACATCCTTTTCCTGCTTGGGGACCTCTCTGTTCAATAGGGAGAAGAGGTCCACATACTCCCCCCTCCAAATTGCCTCCTTCACCGACGGGTGGAGGTGGTACCCCAGGGGAGTGGCAGGTAGCCCACATGGGATGGCCCCAGCCTTGATGCTGGCGAACGGGTCCCACACGGTAGACGCCCCCATTCCCAACACCCCTAGCCCCGGTGGATACACCAAAGGGGGCGGGGGCATAATAGCGGACGCTGGAGGGGTCCAACCCCCCACCCCAGGCCCCGGTGGAAAAACTACCCCTGGCGCCACTGCCGGCAGAGCCAAACCTGACCGCATGTGCCTGAAGGGGACCCCAGAAAACTAGCGCCACTCCCCAAACCAGGCGGGTTAAACCCCGGACCATGCAAGGGGAGGAGCGATGTGGCGGGCAAGTGTGGTGCAGCCTCACCTGTCCCATATGGGGTTGAAGACATCCACGGGGGCCCCATCCAGGCGGGGCCCTGCAACGCCGCCATCTGCCCCGACTGGGCCATCTGCCTGGTCTGGGCCATCTGCCCGGTCTGGGCCATCTGCCCGGCCTGGGCTACCTCCTCTTCCGGATCCCTTCCCCAGGCCGCCGATGCAGCCAGGGGGGCCCGCCAACGCTCCAATTCGTCCAACCTCTCCAGGACCCTGGCCCAAGAAAGAGAGGGAGAAACATCGGGGTGAGGGGCTGTGGGCATAAACCCCACCACCCCCTCTGGTGGGACCACCCCAGGGGGCCCCTCCATGCTGGCCCGAGCCCGGGCAGAAGGCCTCAGAGCCCTCCTAGGCCGTACCACTGGTTGGGCCGGAGGGGCCCTGGCTTGCCTCTTCTTTGGGGCCATCCTCACCAACTGCTAAATTCTGGAAGGTTAAAATTAAGCAATCCAACCCCAATCCCCAGCACTAAGGCCACAGGCCCTACCAGGGAGAGGCCCAAGTGGCTAAATGAGCGAGCAATGGCCCCCCCAGGGGAAGAAGAACCCCCCACTACGGGGCCCCAACAGCTGCAGCTGGACGCCAGAGGCTGGATGCCCCCCCTTTGGCAGAGCCCTACAAAGCCCCCCCCACAGGGAAAGCCCAAGTTCACCACTCCCCCTCGAGCCCGAGGGGGACCAAGCGACCACCAGCGACACGCTGCCACGCTCCAAAGGTCTACGCCGCACCGCCGAAAGCTCCACAAGGGGATCACCAGACAAGGCCTTCTTGCCGGACAAAGACCAAGCCACAAAATGGCGGCCGCTACATGAGGCCGCCCCAAAATGGCTGACGCGAGCAGCACTCAGCCGAGTGTCTGCTGAGGTGCAATGGTCCGGGCGAAAAGGCTGAGCCTGGGCCTGTGCGCCCTTAAATAGGGCCGGCAAGCCCCGCCCGGACCTATCGGCATTCAGGCCACGTTGGCCTGACTCTCGGCCGAAGTCTCGCCTCGCGAGACTTCGACCGAGACCCAAGATGGCGGACGCCAGGGGTCCGGTGTCTGCCCGGCCCTTCCGCAAACGCCGCCGGTGGGTAAGTTCGCCGGCGCTATTTCTTTCAACATCTTTCAGTGCAAATTGGGTGCTCTGGGGTGGAGCTCCATTTTCGCTACCCCACTGCATTCCCCTCAGTCTGGGCAGTTGCCCACCCCTGTATATATAGTATAATACTCCATCCTGCTATGTTTCTTCAAATAATTCATGAGGTAGTTTAAGCTGAAAGTCACCAAGTGAGCTGCTCTGGCTGCATATAGAATAGAATCTAGAACTTTCTGGTGTCTGTCAAATACATTAGCCACTATACCTTAGTTCTTTCCTATTCTGTGCCATTTTTCAACTGCTTCTTACCCTGAAACTAAGAGTATAGCAGCCCAGAGGTAGGTTCCTCCCAGTTCAGAATGCTTCACCCTAACTGGTAGCGA